>NC_063161.1:90476565-90651565 GCF_023159225.1 Perognathus longimembris pacificus
TGGAATATTTAGTTTATATAATATCTTCAGTATTTTCATAGCTGTGATAGAATGCAATGATTTCTTAGTCACGCCCTAAATAGCCTCATTTATTTGGTATCAGGTGTGTTCTGAACTTAGCATTTTCCAAAAGCTCCTTAAGTTATTATAACAATGTTGCCAAGTTGAAGACCAAACACCTGCCATTGACTTTCTCCATGTTATTTTTGGGTTCTTGTTTGTTCAACCATGTAGAATGGGTTATAAGACCCACTGGAAATCAATTGTGATCATAACTATGTATCAACGTAAAGGAGAACTACCTAATTACCAGTTTGTATTAGGGGAATGTTTACAACTGGCCATTTATGATGGAGGAGGAGGATGACAGAGAGCAGTTGCATACCATGACCCCAAACCTTCAATGCCAAGATTGGCATTGGAGACTGTGTTTGTGTGTGTGTGTGTGTGTGTGTGTGTGTGTGTGTGTGTGTACGTGTGCACACGTGCACATGCCAGCATCAGAACTAGAACTCAGGGCTTGGTACTCTTAGCTTTTTCACTCAATGCTAGTGTTCTATTACTTGAGCAGCTTCATGTGGAGATCAGCGTCTAGAGGATTTCGCTGTGAGGTCTGGCTTAGAACCAGGATTGTCAGATCTCATAAATTTGCTTTCTGTGTGGTAGGGAATCACTGTGGCAACCTGAATACATACCTCCTAGTCGCCACAGGTTATAGTTGCAAAGGGATTTTTTGTTGTTGTTTGGTTTCAAAGATTTTTTTTTGTGTTTTTTAAAAATACAGTGGCATCATTTAAGTGGCACTGAACTTTCGGGAAGGAGATTGAGTCTTGGGATTTATTTTACTAGACGCCTCAAGGTAACTCTTAGGATTGATTATACACATGAAGAGCTCTACAATCACAATCCCATGAAAAGTTCAGAGACCCTACAGGAAAGGACTGGAACAGTCAGGGCCTTCTTATTACTTCCCTTGTCAGGCTGACATGTACCAGCAGCAGACGGGCTAGCCTTCCAATTGATGGTGGGGAGCAGTGATAGAGTGTGAATAGATTCACTAGCTCACAAAACATGGAGGCTGCAGATAGCTTGTAATATAACTTCCGATGAAACTCTAGAAGTCAACAGACTAGCTGCTAAGTCTTTTTATTTATGAACAAAGCAGCATATATTACGCACATGGTTTTAGTATTGTGACAACTGTATTTGGTCTTTTTTATCATCCTAGGTGTTTTTGTTTTTTTTTTTGGCCAGTCCTGGGCCTTGGACTCAGGGCCTGGGCACTGTCCCTGGCTTCCTTTTGCTCAAGGCTAGCACTCTGCCACCTGAGCCACAGCGCCACTTCTGGCCGTTTTCTGTGTATGTGGTGCTGGGGAATCGAACCCAGGGCCTCATGTATACGAGGCAAGCTCTCTTGCCACTAGGCCATATCCCCAGCCCTAGGTGTTTTATTTTTATTTATCTACAAACATGAGTATGGTTTCCTTTCATATTATTTTGATTTGTGATGCTTGTCACTTCCCTTTTATATTAAAGGTAATTTGGAATTGGAAGAAGAAAACTAGCAGAGGAAAATGGGGGAAATTTACATTGTTATAGCTTGCATTCTTTTTATTCTACACTTTACTTCCTTTGTTCTCAGGGTACGTTTTTAATCTAAAATTATGGCTTCAATATGCTAATGCATTTTCTAGAAGAGCCACACTTGAATTACCTTTCCTAGCGAATAATTACGTAGTTTCAGATAGGGGGCCAGCACGGTGCCCGCTGGTTCCATTGTGGAATCAATGATAAGGTACATTAATGACTCTCAGAATTACTCCCACAAGACTGTTTCCTTTCTACATGCTCTCCGATTGATGTGGCCTCTCCTTTGCACAGTATTGGGAGTTGTAATTCAGGCACCATACTTCTTAGCTTCTTCTCCATGCCTCCAGCTCATAGGTGGAGATGTGAGTGTTTTGGTTTTTTTTTCCTAACTCTTCTCAAGTTTAAAACTCCAATCTTAATAGTAGAAGCTATCCAGAGATGGTGAATGTGACACCACCCCCAGATTGATATCTTAGGAATAAATGTCAAGAATAAAAATGGAAATGATCTATTCCAGGAGGCCTAATCATAAACATTCTCAGGCTATTTTTATTGAGGATGTGCTGCCACGCTGCTCCTGGATTCCTTTCTCAGAAGTGTATAGCCGGAAAGGCATCACACAGCCTTCTTCTCCCAGACATAGCAGGAAAAGAAACTGACATCAGTACTAGTTCACATTGAAAATGTACAAGGAATTGTGTTTGTATGCCTCTTAACACTTGTCTATATAATGAAGAAATCTATATTTTTACCATATGCTTTTCATGTCCCACAAAATTCCTACCTACTGGTATCATAATTCCCTCCCCTGGTATCATACTCAGCACCTTTGATGAAATATCTAATGGCAAAGAGAGGGGGGCCTGGATGATTCCTGCTGTTCTATTGTGGAATCAATGATAACATTAATGACTCTCAAAATTGCACAGTGAAGTCAATGACACAAAGGAGATCCATGTAAGGAACTTTGAAGGTCTAAAGATGACAGCCCTTAGCTTCCCTGCCTACTATACTATGGAGCTAAGGTATTTTTTGTTGTTGTTGTTGTTGGTCATGGGACTTGAACTCAGGGCCTCAGTGCTGTCCCAGAGATTCTTTTGCTCAAGGCAAGTGCTCTACCACTTTGAGTCACTGTGCCATTTCCAGTTTTCTGGTGGCTATTTGGAGATGAGAGTCTCACTGACTTTCCTGCCCAGGCTGGCTTTAAACTATGATCCTCGGAGTTCAGCTTCCTGAGTAGCTAGGATTACAGGCATGAGCCACCAGTGCCCAGCATTAAAGCATTCTGTACTATTCCGTCATCCTCCCCCACCCCTTGGGTCTGAGAAGTAGAAATAATATCAGCCCCTGCTGTTGACATTCACCTCTGGAAGAGAACTGAGGAGTACACAGGGATTCTTTGTAGAAAATGTCTCCTTCGTTATGTTTTTAAAAAAATTATAGATACCTTATTATATATTTTGTATGTACCCTCTTTGATATATTTTATATTTATTTTCATTGTAAATATTTATTAGGCTTATGTATGTTTACATTTAAACAGCTCCTATTTAATGAAGAAGAATCATGGTGAAAGAGTCTTTTTCAACCACCTATTTTTATTGCTGTTGTTGTTTATACCCAGCATCATAAAACGGCTGCATTTTCAAACACTTATTAAAATAACATTTTTGTAGAATTCTGTTTGAGCAAATTAATTTCTGTTGTGTTTTGACAGATGATAATGTTGTAAAGGGATATAAATACAATTGCGTATGTCACTGTGTATCTGCACAAAACAATTCACTGTGACTTGCAGGGAAGTCATTATGGTCACCTCTAGCTTCATGGCCTTCAAAGAGGGGAGTTTTAAATAAACAAAGCACAAAGGAGAGTGAGGTAAATGACATGAAAGAGATACACATAGGAGGCTGGGAATATGGCCTTGTGTCAAGAGTGCTTGCCTCATATACATGAAACCCTGGGTTCGATTCCCTAGCACCACATATATAGAAAATGGCCAGAAGTGGCACTGTGGCTCAAGTGGCAGAGTGCTAGCCTTGAGCAAAAAGAAGCCAGAGACAGTGCTCAGGCCCTGAGTCCAAGCCCCAGGACTGGCAAAAAAAGAAAGAAAAAAAGAGATACACATAAGGAACTTAAGGAGTCTGAAGATGACAAACCTCAGTTTCGAGGTTTCACCCATAGAAACTTAGTTACAGTGTGTGTGTGTGTGTGTGTGTGTGTGTGTGTGTGTGTGTCTGTCTGTCTGTCTGTCTGTCTATATGTGTCTGTATGCATGTGTGTGCCAGTCCTGGGGCTTGAACTCAGGACCTGGGTACTGTCCCTGAGTTTATTTTGCTCATGCCTAGTGCTCTACCACTTGAACCACAGCTCCACTTCCAGCTTTTTTGGTAGTTTATTGGAGATTAGAATCTCATGGACTTGCCTGTTTGGGATAGCTTTGAACCAAGATCCTTAGATATTAGCCTCCTGAGTACATTTACAAATGTGAACCACCTGACCTGGCTTAGTTAAAAATTTTACAACATGATCTGTAGTAGTTATTTTTGAGTACCTATGAATACCTATGACCAAAATACCTGAGAGAGCAATTTAAACAGAGGAAAGATTTGTTTGCCTCATAGTTTCAGGGGTTTAATCCAAGGTATCTTGGCCCTATATGCTTGGAAAGAACATAATAATTTGTGGGATCATGGGCAGAAGCTCTTCTTCACTGTTTGGCAGACAGAAAACAGAAACAAAGATAGGGAAGGGCCAGGGACAAGATACTCCTTAAGGACCCACCACCAGTGAACTATTTCCTCTAGCTACATGCCACCTCGCAAAGTCTCCAGAATCTCCTAAAATACAACCACCACTGGGGACCAAAAGTGCAACAGGTGATCCTGTGGGGGCCATTTCATATTCAAACCATAATAAGACCCCAAACCTGCTTATTTCGCTTAATAACCCATATCTTTTAAGTAAATTTGAACACTGTCCAGAACACAGCACTTACATAGCATGGGGAAAAAATGCTCTTTGCTATGCCTTCAGGAAATACTTCCAGATATAGTTAACATTTTTCTTAATAGAACTCCAGTTGTTCAAGAAATAAGATCCAAGACTTGACAAGTGGAATTGCATCAAAGTTGCTGCACACACAAAAACTACCTGAATCAAAAGACTATACAAAATGGGAGAAAATCTTTGCCAATTATTCATCACATAAAGAATTAATATCCAGAAAATGTAAAGCGTTAAAAAATTAAATACCTAAGGAACAAAGAATGCAAATAAAAAAATGATACATGGTTGGGCACTGGTAGCTCGCGTGTGCAATCCTAGCTACTCTGGAGGCTGAGATTGGAAGACTGTGGTTAAAATCCAGCCCAGGGAGGAAAGACCAAGAGACTCTTATCTCCAATAAACTATTCAGAAAAAGAAAAACGGGGAGTTCGGAGTGGCACTGTGGCTCAAGTGGTAGAGCAGTAGCTCAGGCCTGAGTTCAAGCCCTGGGACTGGCACCACCGCCCCCCCCTTAAAAAAAAATGGGCAAGTGAATGTGAGTTAAACAGATATTGGTGTGTGTGTGTGTGTGTGTGTGTGTGTGTGTGTGTGTGTGTGTTTTCTGGTCCCAGAGCTTGAACTCTGGGCCTAAGTGCTGTTTCTGAGCCTTTTGTGCTCAAAGTTATCTCTTTACCACTTGAGCCATAGCTCCACTTCCAGCTTTTTGTGGCCAATTGGAGATAAAAGTCTCATAGACTTTCCTGTCCAGATTAGCTTTGAACCACGATCCTTAGATCTCAGCCTCCCAAGTACCTATAATTACAGGTGTGAGCCACCAGCACCTGGAGAATTAAGTTGTTTTTAAAAGAAGTACATTGACTACTAAATACATGAAGAAATGTTCGATATTCTTAACCAAAAAGAAAATGCAAATTAAATTAACATTGAGATTCCATTTCACCCTGTCAGAACAGCAATGATCAAGAACAACAAATGCTGATAAAAATGCTAGAGAACAGTAGTTGGTGAAACATTTGAAATTTAAGTTCTTAGGGCTTTGTGTGCAGTGACAGAACTAAAATGAAGTTCCAATTCTAGATTTTTTTTTATCATTTTGAACAGGATGGGTGGGGATGGAGGGACCATTGCGGAAGTTATGTGACTTGTGCCTAATAGAATTCACCACCAAGATCCCTCCCCTCCCTAGTTCCCAGAATGCTGCTATGTATGGTTCTGCCTTATTCATTTTGTGAGCTCAAATCACAGATGTGAGCCTGTGGGTTGTTCAGCTGCATGGATGAGGTGAGGGGATGGCATGCAGGGTGATCCAAATTTAAACCATGAATATTTAAAGAAAAATAGAAATGCTTACTAGTTAAGTTAGTGTAAAGAAAAAAAATCCATGTAATGATTATAAATCTACAAGCTAGAAAGGAAATTCAAAAGTTTGTGTCCAAAACACTGCATCTCAAAACAGCCTGGTATTGGTATAAAAAGAGATCGGAAGACCAATGGATTAGAATTGAAGATCCAGAAATAAAACCGCACTCTTACAGTCAGCTGATATTCGACAGAGGAGCTAAAGACATACAATGGAATAAACATAGCCTCTTCAACTACTGGTGCTGGGAGAACTGGGCAGCCATATGCAGAAAACTCAAAGTAGACCCAAGCCTATCACCATGCACCAAGATCAACTCAAAATGGATCAAGGACCTAAACATCAGACCTGAATCCTTGAAACTACTGAAGGACAGAGTAGGAAAAATGCTAGAACTTATAGGCACAGGAAGGAACTTCCTGAATATAGTCCCAGGGGCACAACAAATATGGGAGACTTGACAAATGGGACTACTACAAATTTAAAAGTTTCTGCACAGCTAAGGACATAGCTACCAAAATAGAAAGACAGCCAACGATATGGGAAAGGATCTTTACCAGCACAGCAACAGACAAAGGCCTAATATCTGTCATCTACAGAGAACTCAAAAAACTAAGCCCCTCCAAGCCCAATAAACCAATTAGGAAATGGGCAAAGGAGCTAAAGAGAGACTTCACAAGAGAAGATATAAAAATGGCAAAGAAACACATGAGGAAATGTTCAACATCCCTGGTAGTAAAGGAAATGCAAATAAAAACAACCCTGAGATAGCACCTCACCCCAGTTAGAATGGCCTATACCCTGAACTCAGGCAACAACAAATGCTGGAGGGGATGCGGGGAAAGAGGAACCCTTCTCCATTGTTGGTGGGAGTGCAAATTAGTACAACCACTTTGGAGAACAGTATGGAGGTTTCTCAAAAAGCTCAATATAGACCTACCCTATGACCCAGCCATACCACTCCTAGGCATCTATCCTAAACAGCAAACCCCAAGATATCAAAAAGACATTTGTACTTCCATGTTTATCGCGGCACAATTCCCAATAGCCAAAATATGGAAACAACCCAGATGCCCCTCCACAGACGAATGGATCCAAAAAATATGGTACTTATACACAATGGAATACTACATAGCGATTAGGAATGGTGAAATATTGTTATTCGCAGGGAAATGGTCAGAACTCGAACAAATAATGTTGAGCGAGACAAGCCTAGAACACAGAAAACAAAGGGGCATGATCTCCCTGATATATGACTGTTAACAAAGGGAGACGGAGAGACAGTAGAGACCAAGTCTGTGAAACCAAAAACTGCTTGTCAAATAGTATTCCCCACAGGTTTGGGGCAGCGACCCAACAGTATGTAACTAAAACCAAACAATTACTCAACATATAAAGGTCAAAAATTGACCTCTCAGTGGATCACAATAGCTCAAAAGCTATGTATGTACGTTCATATAAGACTACTGTCGACATATTGTCTAATATCGACATTACATTTAAAGCCCTAGGCTAACTTTCTTGGGCGTGGCCACGTGGCTACTGTATATGTTCTTGATACATCGTATATTGTATATATGTCTACCTGATCTAGAGAAGGGATAGAAAAACAGGGCGTAAGATATCACAAGAAATGTACACACTGCCCTACTATGTAACTGTACCCTTTTTGCATAACACCTTGTCAAAAAAATTTGTGTTCAATTAATAAATAAATTAAATTAAAATAAAAAAAAAACACTGCATCTCCAAGGCACAGATTTGCTTGAAACCCTGAAAACTCACTGTTAATCTTAGAGTGAGGACATTCAAAATATGAAACAAATCTGTTTTCTCTCTCCTGTTTGCTTTCCTACCCAGTATTTCCCAAGAAGACATTGAGTCTCAGATTGTTTCAATTACAAGAAGTTTGGGTTATATCATCCTCTGGGATCTAGAGACAGACTTTTGCTTGGAAGTAATCTACAATCACAACTCAGAATTCACTTGTATTTTGCAACTGTTCTTGTGTATTCTTCTGACCCTTGTGGACTTCAACAAATCAGAGTGGCCTGATGAGTTAATTTGGATTTATCCAATTTTAGAAGCTTTTGAATGTGCTCCACCTATTCCAGTAGAAGCTGCTCCAGTCACAGCTGCAAAAAAAAAAAAAAAAAAAAAAGGAATTGAGACTTGGTGTGTGTGTATCATATCCAGCCAAGTGTGAACAAAATAAGGAACAAGGACCGTGAGAATATGGACTGGAATGACTTTCAGATTTTAATTTCTGTGGAGGGAGATGGATTGGGGGAGCAGGTGTTGGGGCTTAAATTCAGGGCCTGGGCACTATCCCTGAGCTCGTTTTGCTGAAGGCTAGCATTCTTACACTTAAGAGCCACAGTTCTACTTGTTTTTCTGGTGGTTAGTTGGAGAAAGAGTCTCGTGGACTTTCTTGCCTGAGCTGGCTTTGAATCACAGTTCTCAGATCTCAGCTCCAGAGTAGCTAGGATTACAGGCAGGAAGGAAGATAGATTTTGTCTTAAAGCTTTGATTTCTCTTTAGTGAATTAATTAGGGAAAAATTATGCTCTTCAAGTCTTGGGCACCTTTTATTAGGTATGTGGCACAAATTGGTGAAATTGCCTAAATATCTTAATTATACACAGGAGACACATATAGGCATCAAAACAATCCATGGAAACTTATAACTTTATATGATTGTCACATGTTTATGAAAAACAAAACGAAAGTAAAACTAAAGGAAAGAATACAACTTTTTGCTTGAAATCATTTGTAGTCTTTGAGTAAATTTCATGTATGGTTGTGACTCATCTCAGAAGCTTTTCAAGTAAAGAGGTAAAGGAAGCAGACTTTAAGAGGAGTCTAGAGAGAGCTTGATGACTTCCAAAAGCTGTTGGGCTTTTATGGAGCTAGGGTATATGCTGATTTTGGGGGGTTCTCCTTGTTTTACTGCCCCAAGAACTCTTCCACTCCACACATAAATTCTGAGTAAGCCCATTCTCAGGGGGCTTCACTTCCTATTTTGTATTCCAAGAGGAGAAAAGCCACAATGAAAAATTAAAATTAAGTGACACCTTCAATCTCAGCCCACCTGAGAAGACAGGGCTGTAAACTAATATGGTAAGAGCCCTGGACATTCACTGGGTAGCCTACTGTAAAAAACAAGTAGGGGTGAGTTATCCCAAGCCATCCTGCACATCAGTGAACAAAATGTGTGCATATACTGTAGCTGACTTAAGCCTCTAAATTCTGGGAGAGTTTTTAATGCAGAAGAGATACCTGAGACACTTAGCTTAAAAGAAATTAATATTTCCATCCTTGCTCAAACAAAAGCATTGGAATTTAGAGAAATCAGTTATTTCTTGTTCCAAGCCCTTCACAACTATTAAGTTAGAGAAGGGGATTTTTCAGCTTAAATCTGTCAGATTCCAAAGCTTAGGTTCTTTTTAATCTACCTCTGTGGCCTCTCTAAAGTAGAAAATAAATTAAACAGAAAAGAAATGGAGGAAAATGAGGCAATGGTAGTGAAGACTGGGTCATTGAGATTGTCAGACTAAGGCTGTCTGGTGCCAGTTTGGAGGAAACACTTCAGGGCTTCCCATTCCTGTATGTGGGCCCTGCCCATGTTAACATAATCCTAATGTTATCACAAACTCCCACAATGGGATGAAGCTCTGTAGATAATCTGTCATCTATCCCTGTCTGTCTCAGGGCTCATCCCAGAGTTGGTATTCAATAAATGTTTTATAGCTGAGCACTGGTGGCTGACACCTATAAGTAGGCTGACACGTACTCAGAAGGCTGAGACGTGAGGATCATGGTTTGAAGCCAGCGCAGTCAGGAAAGTCTCTAAGATTCTTATCTTCAATAAAACACCACAAAACCCAGAGATGAAGCTGTGGCTCAAAGTGGTAGACCCCTAGCCTTAAGCACAGAAGCTCAGGGACAGAACCCCCTAGGGTTTTAGAGATGGATGGATGAATTTTGAAAAGTATTAATGGGTGCATGCATTAAGAATCATTAATTACAGATAACAATGGTGAGGTGTCAGCTATATATAACTGGAAAGCAATGCAGAGATGTTGAAATAAAATTAAGTCTTCCCATTCCATCCATAGCTACCCACAGCTGCCTCCCCCCAACCCAAATAACTCAAAACAACCTGCATAGAAATGTTGCACTCCTGGTTCCAGAGCTGTGTCTCAGGGTTCTGCAAGAGAATATGCACTTTCCTAAATTGGGTTCTTCATGTTCCCAGTTTTCATTTCCCTCTTCCTTTGTACTTAGACCTCAGACTCTTAAACTCCCAGTAACACTGCCGAGATTTAGAAAAAGATTAGTGTCAGACTGCCATTTCCTCTCAACAAAAGCAGCTTTTCTGATCTCTTGGCCCTTAAGCGTTTCTAAGGTTCCTAAGACAGGACTATGCAATCTTCTTGAATGTATCCTGAAATATGCAATGTTTTGACTTATCGCTGATCTTCCTTCCTAAACATATATATATTTTAAAAAATACATTTATTACTTCCCTTCTGTGGGGAAAAAATGACCTGGCTCTCTTCTGCTGTTTCCTAGTAGAAACGAATCTGAACAGGCTTCCTAAAACAAACAGGCCCTGGGCACCCATGAACACGAAAATGAAAACGCACTCACCCATGCAGCGATATTTGACTCCATAGTCGGTGTATAAACAAAGCAATACAAAGATGCCAAGCCCATAGTCTTTATGGGTTACTCCAGGAGTCTTTTGTGGCTCTGAAACTGAGAACCAGGGCCTGCAGATAGAAAGAGTTATTCTGAGAAAGGAGGGGTTTAACCAACTGCTTCACTTCAATGTTTTCTTTTTTTTTTTTTTTTTTGGGCCAGTCCTGGGCCTTGGACTCAGGGCCTGAGCACTGTCCCTGGCTTCTTCCCGCTCAAGGCTAGCACTCTGCCACTTGAGCCACAGCGCCCCTTCTGGCCGTTTTCTGTATATGTGGTGCTGGGGAATCGACACCTAGGGCCTCGTGTATCCCCGAGGCAGGCACTCTTGCCACTAGGCTATATCCCCAGCACCCACTTCAATGTTTTCTATAGGGGCTCTGGGAGCAGCCAGATGGTTTTTTGGAAGATTCACAGAGCCCTAAGATGAATGAGTATCATTGCAATTTATTTTATTTTATTTTATTTTTTGCCAGTTCTGGGGCTTGAACTCAGGGCCTGAGCACTGTCCCTGGCTTCTTTTTGCTCAAGACTAGCACTCTACCACTTGAGCCACAACACTCTCTTCTGGCTTTTTCTATACTATGTGGTGCTGAGGAAATCAAACCCCAGGGCTTCATGTATATGAGGCAAGCACTCTACCACTAGACCATATTATTTTTTTGTGTTAGTCCTGGGGCTTAAACTTCAGGACCTGAGCACTGTCCCCGAACTTCTTTTGCTTAAGGCTAGCGCTCTACCACTTAAGCCATAACTCTACTTCCAACTTTTTCCTGAGTGGTTTACTGGAACTAAAAGTCTCATGGACTTTCTGGTCCAGGCTAGCTTTGAACCATGATCCTCAGCTCTCAGCCTTCTGAGTAGGTAGAATTACAAGTTTAAGCCACTGGCACCCAGCTGATTCAATTTTTAAAAAAAAGTTTCTGTTTTAACCTCTTCTTTTCTTGCCCCTATTATCTTTCTCTGGTGTCAGGCTCACCCACATTCTATGTACTGGTGTTTTTGTTCTCACTTCTGATTTTTGTCCTGAAGTGACAGTTTACCAGATTGATACTACTTTTTGAAAAGGATGAAAAATGCCCTAGGATTAGAACACTAGGGCCTCATGTCTGTAATCATAGCTACTCAGAAGGCTGAAATCTGTGAGTTGCAGTTCAAAGCCAGCCCTGGAAGGAAAGTCCATGAGATTCTTATCTCCAATTAGCCACCCAAAAGCCAGAAGTAGAGCTGTAGCTCAAGTGTTAAAGTGCCAGCCTTAAGTGAAAAAGCTAAGAGATAGCACCCGTACCCTGATTTCAAGTCCTACTATTGGTGTGCATGCACACAACACACACACACATGCACACTCATTCACAGAATGCCCCATTAAAAACAAACAGTACCCAAGCAGGGCAGTACACACCTGCAATTCCAGCACTGTGAAGACTTTGGCAGGATGATTATCAATTAAAAGCCATTCTGGCTACACAGTCAGACCTTGTCTCAAAACAAACAAACAAAATACCAGAAGCTTATTTCCAAATATACAGACTACTACTTCATTCTTATAATAACTGCGTTCTATTTTCTATCATGAATTTTCCTCAATATATTCAATAGTTTCTATTGCTTTGTTTTGCTTTTGACGAATTCTATGCTGGTTAGTTGGAGATGAGAGTCTCACAGATTTTTCTGCCCTGACTGGCTTTGAACTGCAATCCTCAGATCTCAGTCTCCTGAGTAGCTAGGATTATAGGCGAGAGCCACCCATGGTTGACTTGGTTCTGATACTTTTAATGAAAAACAAATTTAAAAGCCTGTTTCTGAATAGCAGCCATAGCAACCAAGTTAAAAATAATCCTTATAAAAGTGCCAAAAAGAAAGAAAGAAAAAAATGAAGGGAAGGAAGGAAAAGAAAGGAAGAAAGGGAGGAAAGAAAACTAAGGAAGGAAGGAATGAGAGAGAGAAAGAAAGAAAGAAAAAGAAAGAAAGAAAGAAAATAGAAGAAAGAAACGCTGGGAATGTGGCCTAGTGGTAGAGTGCTTGCCTTGTATACATGAAGCTCTGGGTTCAATCCCTCAGCACCACATATATGGAAAAGGCCAAAAGTGGTGCTGTGGCTCAAGTGACAGAGTGTTAGCCTTGAGCAAAAAGAAGCCAGGGACAGTGCTCAGGCCCTGAGTCCACGCCCCAGGACTGGCATAAAAAAAGAAAGATAGATTGGTTCACATTGAGCGGATCCATTTTAAAGTGATTTCAGCATCATACAGGATTTTTTTTCCCTTGAGAATGAGCAAAGCACTGCTGTTTCATTTGCTCATTTTCCATTATTTATAAAATCTAATACCAAGTGTAACTTTTGGTTCTGCTAGGGGTATCACTCTAAGGGGCACTCTGGTAAGAAGATGGCTGCATCCATGTTTCAGAAACCTTTCAGTCAAGTCAGGAAGCAAGAGCATTCTGCCTGGCCACTTTCCTACCCAGATCTCCAGAAGTTCAAACTACTGAGAATTTTGTTTGCAACCAAAAGAGGTCCCCATAAACCATTACTCAGGAAATCTTTTAAGCTGTAATTTTCTTATTTTAAGGTGTTGTATAGAGGAATTGCTACTCCATAAGTCAGGTAATAAGTACATTTCTTTTTTGGACGTCACCCCTTCCTTCTCTTTCCTCCGGTTTCCCCCTACTGTCCCAGCCCACAGTGGCATAGTTTTCTACATAGTGTCTACTGAGTACCATGCCTGCATTGATTCATCCTTCTTTCCTTCATTTCTGTGCCCTATTTTGTTCCCCCCAAGACAGAAAAAAGGACAAAGCAAAATACAACAACAACAACAACAACAAAGCAAAAACAAACATTACCACCACCACCACCAACAACAACAAAAACCTGTTTCATTTCCTGGAATTCATTTCCATAAATGCCTTTGAGTTCCTCCCCTAAGTGTATCCTTTGGTCTCACTGTTTGTGTGTGAATGCCTAGAGTCCTGTATAATTTATCATGCCTCGATGTACTTTTTTTAACTGTATTTTTTTGTCTTTTCTTTTTTGGTACTGGGGATCGATGTATTTTTGATCTAGCTTTATTCAAGAAAATTTAAAAAGACTACTGGTTCTTGAGGTGGAATCTGGCAAGTGGCCAGATCATTCTCTCCTAGTATGTTTACCACTTGCCCGAAAACATTAACTAGTTCTTCCTGTTAGGATGCTGTCATTTGGTAAGCCAGTTACAGGCAAATTTTCCACATAGCACTTATTCCCAGAGAGATGCTTAAGACAAATGAAGTTCATTATGTTCACTGAGGCTGTGATATTGGAATCAGCAGACAGAGCAATCACAAGGAGATACACAAAGATGTAGGCAGTGCAATGAAGTCACAATGCGCCCTGCTTGGAGAGTGACCTCACTGTCCATCTAGCTGAGCTGGGATTGCCTAGCTCACACACCACTGTGTTTTCAATGTCCTAGCTCCTGGCTCTTCAGCTAATGTTTCTCAAATCTCTAGGGTTATTTGGAACAGGAATCCAGATGGGACTGCCAGCGATGGAACTCTGGCAGCTCTTCTTGGGCTAAAATGGATCAGAGCCACTCTGCTTCTCTGTTTTGAATTCTGTATGAAATCTTTGGTTTGAAATGAAGTTTGAAACCCTGTGCAGCAGATTATTTCTCTGTCCCCAAGTATTCCTCAACAATCCATGGTTCCAACTATAGCATGGAGGTGTTACAATGGGCTTTCTTCCTTTGCCAGTAGGAATGTTTCCCAATGAACATTCTTTGGAATTCTGATATTCACAGTACAGGCTTTTATGTGAGCCAAAAGGTTTCAAAAAAAGGTATTTGAACCTGGAACTTGCAAGGGTAGGAATTTTACCACTTGAGCCACAGCTCTCACCCTTTAATTCTTCACAGTTATTTTTCAAATAGAATTCTCAGGGTTTTGCCCAAGTGGACCTTTAATTGCCTTTGTCTTTCAAGAGCTGAGATTACAGGCATACATCACTATATCCAGCTGTCTCCCTATTACATCTTACTTTGTCTTGTGTGGCCTGATTCACACTGGGATCCATCTTTCTATATGAATTTGGTAGAAGGTATATAATTTCCTTCCTAAGAGAGCATCATTTGTTTCTGGGGCATATAGTGAGTTCTAATATATTACCAACTTGAGGAAGCCAGTATCTAGATATAAACTTTTCTACTTCTTTTTCTTCTTCCCCTCTTCCTCTTCTTCCTTCTCCTCCACCCCTCACACACACACACACACGTGTGTGTGTGAGAGAGAGATACTTCTGACTCTAATAGCTATATACTTCTGTAATATCAAGATAACCAGTCATCTTACATTGATTTTATAATATCATGGAAATAATGTTCATATTTTTGGAAGAGAAGAAAAATGAGCTTCAGTTCATTAAGCATTAGGAACTTTTGATATCCACCTTAAAAAAAGAAAATAATAACCTGTGATTAGTATCTCTTCTTTTTTACATTACCCAGCTATTTTTTTTCTTCAAGCCAGAGAGTTCATCCTCCCTAGTTCAAAAGAGTGATGGCTGGTGACAGGGTCCCATGGGTCTTGCTGGCCTGCTGAGGTTCTGGAGAAAATAACAAATAATCATGATTCAACTATTTCTCCAGTTTGGACACACTGTTTTCTAGAAAGAACCATATACTCTATACTAAAACTGTTGGCATATATCTAGCTAATCAGTAAATGGATTCAGAAGCCATTTCAATGAAAATTAAGGAGAGTAGCAAACAGGATATTCTTTTTTCTTTTTCTTTTTTGCCAGTCCTGGGGCTTGAACTCAGGGCCTGAGCACTGTCCCTTCTTTTTGCTCAAGGCTAGCACTCTGCCACTTGAGCCACAGGGACACTTCTGGCTATTTTCTATATATGTGGTATTGGAGAATCAAACCCAGGGCTTCATGTATATGAGGTAAGCACTCTTGCCACTAGGCCATATTCCCAGCCCCCAGACAGGATGTTTTGAGAACTTATTTTACAAACAGTTTCACAAATGCTTTCCTCATGTTATGGCAAGGTGACCTGGGGACTAGATATGATAAGAAAGGGGAATGTTTGTGCACAGACAAAGGTATTCTGGAGGTCTCAGTCTTCTAAAGCACAGCACAGGCAGTCAGCCTCTGTCCTTCCTTTCTTTCAAAAGGGTAGGTAGGGCCAGGTGCTGGTGCTCATGCCTGTAATCCTAACTACTCAGGAGGTAGAGATCTGAGGATTGTGGTTCAAAGCCAGCCCTAGCAAGAAAATTTGTGAGACTCTTATCTCCACTTAAGTACCAAAAAAGCCATATATACCAAGAGTCACATGAAAAAGTGCTGTACATCACTGGCCATAAAAGAAATGCAAATCAAAACAACATTGAGATTCCACCTCATCCCAGTAAGAATGTCCACTATCAGGAAATCCAATAACCACAAATGCTGGAAAGGATGTGGCCAAAGGAAACCTTACTACATTGCTGATGGGACTGCAAACTTGTTCAACCCCTCTGGAAAGCAGTGTGGAGGTTCCTAAGAAGGCTAAACATAGAGCTCCCCTATGACCCAGCAGCCCCATTTTGGGCATCTACCCAAAAGACTACAAGCAAGACCACACTAAAGCCACCAGCACAACTATGTTCATCGCAGCACAACTTGTCATTGCTAAAACATGGAACCAACCTAGATGCCCCTCAGTAGACCAGTGGATCGGGAAAATGTGGTACATATACACAGTGGAATTCTATGCCTCCATCAGAAGAAATGACATTGTCCCATTCATAAGGAAATGGAAGGACTTGGAAAAAATCATATTAAGTGAAGTGACCCAGACCCAAAGAAACATAAGCCCTATGGTGTCCCTCATAGGGAATAGCTAGTAAATGATTAGGCTACTCATGGTGGAAGATCAAAATACTCCAATAGCTACACCCATATGATCACATAAGATGATGCCAAGTGAAATGAACTCTACGTTATGGAAACAAGAGTTATACCACTGTTGTAATTATTATCAACATGCCATGTGAAACCATACCTGTTTTGTTTTTTTTTCTTATCTGTTTGTTTGTTTTATTGCTTTGTTTAGCTTTCTCTTGTATTCCCTTCCTGTGGTTGTACTCCCGCTACCACTATATCTCATCTGAATACCCTAGACACTGTTTATACGGGTATTAGGACTGGAGAAGGGAAAGGGAATATCAAAATTGAGAGACAAAGGACAAAAAGACAAACCATTCCAAAAGCAATACTTACAAAACCATTTGGTGTAAATCAACTGCACAACTCTTGGGGGGACAGGGAAAGGGGGAGGGAGAGAGGAGGAAATAAGGGAGGAGGTAAAAAGTTGAACAAGAAATGTACTCACTGCCTTACATATGAATCTGTAACCCCTCTGTACCACACTTTGATAATAAAGAAAAAAGATTCCCCAGGAAGCTTAAACAGAGTTGAATACACTAAAGTTCTTGGTTTAAGTGATTTCAATTTGCCCCTCCCTTTTTATTCCAGCATGAAGGAAAAAGAGCACTAACTTTTCAGCATTAAAAAAAAAGCCTAGAAAAAATGGACATAATGGGGGACATAACTAAATTCATGAAGTTTTGTGTTGTTGTTGTTTTTTTAAAAAAAGACATCATTTAACTTTCATCCCTAATAAAAGAAAAAAAGAGAGGAACACTACTACTGCCTTCCTGGGACAATACTTAAACTGTTACACTGGAAGAGTTTGACAACTTCCTGAGTAATGGAGAGAGATTCAATTTCTGACAATGTTCCACAGCAGTCAAGAGAACGGAGACATAAAGAGAAGGAACCCTAAAACTTGACAGCCAAGTTACCTTATGTTTTGGCAAAAACCCATTTTGCAAGTGTGTATAAGATGTAATGAGGCTGTAAAAAATGATTCTGGAGAAAGGAATAATTATTGGAATGTGTGAGAAGAAGAGTCCCCAGCTCCCACATGAATTGTTAGAATTTCTCCCAACAAAAGTGGAGTGACTACCCTGAGCACATTTAATAGACACCCCAAAAGGCAAGCACTCTAGCAATGGGACTAAATATCCTCTGGGAAAGACACTTCAAGTCCAATCCAAGAATGCCTTTAATACAATCTCAAAAAGGTAAACTTAACCTTCTAGTAACTTATCTAATAGCCAGAAACCTCCAAGATCTTTAAAGGAATACAACATTTATTCCAGAAGAAAGCTTTTGTGATCAATCCCAGTGCTCTACCACTTGAGATCTGGCTTCAATTCTGACTTTTTGATGGTTAGTCAGAGATAAAAGTAGCATGGACTTTTTTGTCTGGGCTGGCTTTGAACTGCAGTTCTCAGATCTCAGCCTCCTGAATAGCTGGTGGCATGAGCCAGCTGCACCCAGCCTAACTGAGGCTTTGATGCGAAAGACTGAGACAAAGACAGAAGGGGTAGAAAGAGAAAGGAAGGGAGGGATTTCAGGAAGAGATACAAGATAAATTGAATTTTCTGGCAGTAAATTATAAAATGGCTAGCCAGGATGAAAAAAAAACTCAATCACAAACAGTTTTTAAGGAAGAAGCTTCATGGGCAAAAACAAAAACAAAAACAAAAACAAAAACAAAAACCTGAGGAAGGCCTCTGACCATCTGCTAGCGGGAAGGAAAGGGAGGCAGCCCTGCTTGTTCTTTGTCTTTCATACCTGACCTAAGCCTGAGGTCATGGCACTGAGAACCCGCAATTGGTGGATGGAGCAGTTTTGTGGAAAAAAAATGAGAAGAAACACTAGAAAGCTCACTACAGACAATACAGCAGCCAACAACTAGGTCTTAGTCAATGGTTGCAAAGCATCTTGTTCCTGGCAATGGCAAGTCTATCCCAATAGAGAAGAAAAATGTCCTGATAGGCACCCATACCCTGGTAAACATCTCCTGATATCAGCTACATACACAGTAAGCACCTGAACACCAGTAACCTAGGGATGACACTGCCTCTTGTCCCAGATGTCAGGCCATCCCTGACTCCTGCCTAATAAAGTGTAAGAAGAAGTGGCATGTGTCATTTCCAGACAGTCATTCACAGGCCCAGCTGTGCTTTGCTATTTCTCCTTTTTTTCAACCATAAGACTGCTAATGTTCCAGTTTGAGGCTGATCTATCAACTTGTGTCCCAAGTTAAAAGAGATTAAATAATGCACAGCTATGGTGATTTGAAATTAATATGACACATGGTAAAAAAAAAATGCATGTTTGTGTGAAAGCCTTTGTGATTGAGGTGCTTATGACACAACTGTTATAACAGAGGTGGTAGAACTGCCCATTCTCATGGCAACCAACCCATTCCTGAGGTAGAAACATTAATCCATTCACATGGCAGAGCCCTCTGATCTAACTACCTCTTAAAAGTCCCACCTCTTAGTACTATTACTTTGGAGGTTAGGTTTTCTATACACAAAGCTGGGGTACTGGTGGCTAATGTCTGTAATCCTAGCTACTCAAGAGGCTGAGGTTTGAGGATCCTAGTTCAAAGCCAGCCTGGGCAGAAAAGTCTGTGAAACTCTCACCTCCAATTAACCAACAAAAATCTGGAAGTGGAAGTATGGCTCAAGTGGCAGGGCACCAGCCTTGAATGAGAGCCAAACAAGAACACCAGGCCCTGAGTTCCAGGCCTGGTATCAGAAAAAAAGAAAGAAAAAGTCTAAACATATTGAAGGACACATTCAAACCATAGCAAATACATTTTGTAAGAAGGCTGTAGAAACAGAGAAACTGGAAAAAAAATGGATGGGTCAACATGTGGTTACTTCAAGTCACTTTTTTTTTTGGTAAAGGTTGAAGCAGTGATGGAGAGGGAAAACTCCCATATGATTCTGGTTATAGAAGACTAGAATTTCCTGGTTTCCAGAAGAACTGGTCTCTCCTGGTATTACTCCTACTCCTATTTCTCCTATTCCATTTGATAGGTAGCATTTAGTGTGAGTGGTTCCATACTGCTTCAGTCTGATCTCATAGGCAGTAGTGCAAGAGATCAATCAGTTCAAAACAATGGCTTTCATCATTTTTTGTTTAGCAGAGGAAAAGACCTTGTGCTTTCCTCAGTCTGCCTGCCTCCTAGATTCTGAAGGACCCATGTCAGACTCCCAAGTTTCACCACCCACTTGTCAAATATCAGAACCATCTTGGAATCTTCCACTTTTCATCCCTCTGTTGGCCTTTTGGGGTAGTAAATAATGACTCCAGGTCACTATTCCTTATGTGCCCACTTGAGACTCTGCACTGGTCCCAACATTTAGTCAGTCTCCCTGATGTTGGTGCTGTCTGAGACCAGCTCCTATGCCCAAATCTACAAATCTGTGCCCATCATAAATAAGAGCAGCAGATGTTATAAATTAAAACAAGACTCAGCCTTCCACACATGGTTGCAGTGAATTTTCCTGGAAACCACTAGTGAAGAACAACCCCAGGGAGAGCAACTCACAAGTAGAAAGACATCATTCCATCCCGAGGAAGACCCAGATGGCTTTGCACTCTGCAAGTGTGCTATGGGATGAGACCATGAGTGTATTGTGGCCACTAAAATGCTTTCAGAAGAAAAGAGGCCACCACGCCCTTCAAGTTGTTTTTGCCTATTTACATCACCAAGAGGTCATAGCCTCTGGCTGGTCAGACCAAAAGGCTCAATGAAAACTTTAGAATAATACATAATTTAGGGAATAACTATTGTGGATTAAAACAACCAAAACAAGGAGGAAAACCAAATACAACATGAGTTGTTTTAATGGTAGATTTAAAAACAACCCCAAAACCAATAAAGGCATTCATTGAATAAAAAAGAAAATTGTATTTAGTCAATAATATATAATGAAGTCATTAAATTATTTCATTTTATTTTATTAAAATTCTGAGGTTAAATTTATTTTAGCTGATACATTAAGACATAAAAATTATACATACCATGAGGAACTATATGGTATTTCAATATCTATAATGCCTTGTGTAAAGTTTAGATCAATTACTGTTAATTTTCTTTAAGTAAAAAAAAATGATGTTGTGGTTTTGAAGACAGTGTCTTTAGGATATATCTGTATTTATATAATTAAGTATGAAATGCATAATCTTTGTAACTTTCAAATACAGGACAATTTTTTATTATATGGAAATAAAATAAAGGCAAAGGGCGGCATCAGGTTTTTTTTAGTAGGTTTGCCGATTTTTAAGAGAAAATTTTATCTTGACAAAGCATAGAGAGAAAAGCCAATTCTGGCTTAAAGAAATGAAGGAAGGAAGTAAAGATTGCTGTGTTCAATCATAGAAAGAACTGTCACAGGAGAAAGAATGAGGTCCACTTTCAATGTCTCCAGAGGGCACAGGAGGATGTAGGTGTGGGAGAGACCAAAGAAAGAAAGAAAACTGTCATAAAATGCTCCTCAGCTACAGCCAGCTCCAGTGTTAGAGAAGAGATGGCATAATTGTAAAGATGGAGATGTGTTTGCACTAAATATGATTGCATTTTATTACTTAGGAATATTCAGAAAATTTTGGTAGCTTTTCAGTCACAGTCTTAGGCGAAGAAGTGAGAAGACTTGGGGAATCTAGCACCTGAGGCTTGGTAGAGCAATATCTCATATTATACAGCATCCATTTAAAACTCAGCCTTTGTGATGTTTTCCTTAGTACTGAAAATTAATAGCAATGCTGAGACCAAATGTGTAAGACAGATCGGTTACTTTCTTTGGCCTACTTCAGTTTCCCCCGTCTCTTCTAGTTTTGTACTTCAGGTGAGAGTTGTTTTAGTGTCAAGAATATTGTAAATAAATCAGGATTTGTTACAAGAAGCACACTCAGTATACTCAAATTCAAACTTTGGTATATATTAATGACCCATTGCTTTTTTATAGCCATTCCATAAAATTTTATTTTCACTTTCAAAAAGGCATACAAAGTTCAGAGGAAAAACTGGGATACCAGAACGGGGATAGTCATAAAATTTTTGTTTGCAATAATTTGTTTCACTACTTTGTACTGAACATTTGCCAAAAAGTTGTTTGAATAATTCAATCATGAGGAAATTTTAACTCTGATGAAGAAAGAGTTACAGTAAACAAATGTACATATATATGAGTAACAATTATATTACATATAAATCTATGATATTATACATAAAATATGTAACATATATCATATACAAAACTATATCTTTATATATGTTATTAAATACATTGAATATGTAAATATAATTATATCTTATATATTGTAATTATATATTATATATTAAACATTACACTACTCTAATATATCATACATAATATATTTAATTATATAATTATGTAAATATTTATGTGCAAGTGTGCTTGTGTCTGTATGTCTGTATGTGTGTCTTATATTGTTTTGTAGCTTTTTCAAAGCCAGTGTTTACAGGCCTGGGATCTCAATGGCAGCCTTGGTTACTGACGCCAGGGCTGCTGCCTGCTGTTCAGCTCCCTCCAGGTTTTGCCTAGGCAGCTATCCTCAGGCTGTGTATCATACACGCTCCCAGCACTTCCATGCTTATTTCTCCCTCACCAGCAATTACATTTTCTCTGCCTTCCACCTCATCACGTTACAGCAAGAAAAATTGTGTAGTTTCCCTCATGCAATTTTTTCTCTCCCTCTTTTGTATGTGTGTGTGTGTGTGTGCATGTGCACAGACAGACAGACAGACACACACACACACACATACACGCGCGCGCGCACCAATCCTGGACCTTGATCTCAGGGCTTGAGCACTCCTTGTCCTGGAGCTTTTCTGCTTAAGACTAGCACTTTACCACTTTGAGCCACATTTCCATTTCCTGGTTTTGTTTATTTGCTTGCTTTATTTTTGTAGATAATTGGAGATATGGATTTCATATCTCACACTCTGGAGTAGCCAGGATTATTGGTGTGAGCCATCAGAGCCCACCTGCTATTTTCTTTTGTTTTTTTTGGCCAGTCCTGGAGCTTGGATTCAGGGCCTGAGCACTGTCCCTGGCTTCTTCTTGCTCAAGGCTAGCACTCTGCCACTTGAGCCACAGCACCACTTCTGGCCATTTTCTGTATATGTGGTGCTGGGGAATCGAACCTAGGGCCTCATGTATACGAGGCAAGCACTCTTGCCACTAGGCCATATCCCCAGCCCCCCACCTGCTATTTTCTCATTTTTTAATTGAGACATGCCTCAATAAAAGCAGGAAATCGTATCTCTAAAGAAGACTTATTGTTCATGTAGTGTTCATTTATCTGAGTGTGAATGTGTGTGTCTGTGTGTGTGTATGTGTGTGTGTTGGTACTGGGGCTTGAAGTCAGGGCGTAGGTGATATCCCTTAGCTTTTTTTTCTTTTTGTTGCTCTACCCCTGGAGTTACAGCTCCACTCTTTTTGCTGGTTATACAAAAGACTTTCCTACCTGGTCTGGCTTTGAAGTGCAATCCTCAGATCTCAGCCTCCTGAGTAGTTAGAATTACAGGTGTGAGCCACCAATGTCCTGCACATTTATCTTCTTAGTTGAATTTCCTTAAAAGCATATTCACCAATGCTTGTATTGTTGGCCTTCTAATTTTTCTAGTGATTGAGTAGTTTTAATTTGCATTACCTTACTAATGAGTAAGAATGAACATCTCCTTGTTTCTTCTTATTGTGTTACAAAAGTATATATGTATATATCTTGGATACATGTCCTTGAGATATATATTTTGTAAATGTTTTCTTGTTCTACGGCTTGTCAGTTAATCTTATTAATGTTGTCCTTTGAAGAACAAAAGTTTTCAGTTTGATGAACACCATTTGTCAAGTTTTTTTTTTTTTTTAATGGAGTATGTTTTGGTATCACATCTAAGAAATTCTTGCCTAACTCAAGGCCACAAAGATTTTCATCTTTCTTTACTTCTGAAAGGTTTATAGTTTTAGTTATTATATTTAGTGCTATAATTTGTTATGAGCAACTTTGTGCATATGGTATGAAAAAATGGAGCTAACTTTTTTTGTTCAACTTAGACGTGAAGGTTTTCTAGCACTGCTCATTAAGAAAGAGAATTCTTTTTCTATGGTATTTCCTTATGACCTGTATACAAGTATATTTACCATTTATGGTAGGCTTATTTCTGGATTCCCTATTTTGTTTCATTGATGCTTTTCTATTTTTGTGCTAATACTAAATTGTCTTTATTACCAGAGCATTATAGTAAACCTTAAATTAGATCATGTAAGTCTTTCAACTTTGTTCTTTTCCAAGTGGATTAGCTATTTTAGCTCCTTTTAGCATTTAAAAAATAATTTTAGAATTTGCTTACCAATTACTATTTTTTAAAAAGTAATCTACTTGAAACATTAGTAGCTACAAACAACAACGCAAGTTATTACATCCTATGATGTATGCTACTACATTTCAACCTGAAAGTAACTTTAAAAAAAGAGGAATTGTATATGCTTAGAAATTTATTCATTGGAACAGTCAAATAATGAGGTGAATTAAAGCCTTAAGTTCCCTAAAAAAAAAAAAAAGTAATCTACTTGAATTTTTTTTATAAGGATTGCACTGGATCAATAACTTAACTTGGAAGGAATCATCAACTTACTATTAAGTCTTCCCAATGCAGAAATATAAAATGTCTCTATTTACACCTTTAATTTATTTCAACAATATGTTGTGGTTTTCAGTGTACAAGTCCTATGCTTCTTTTGCTAAATGCATTTATCATGCTTTGAGCTTATTTTACTTTTATTTTTGTCTGTGTGCTCAGGGCCTCATGCTCTTGCTTGGCTTTTTTGGCTTAAGGCTGGATTTCTACCACTTTAGCCATACTTCTTCTCCTGGCTTTTTGTTGGTTAATTGGAGATGTGAATCAAAAGGATTTTCCTGCCCTTGCTTGCAATCTTCAAATCTCAGCCTTCTGAATAGCTAGAATTACAGGTATCAGTCATCAGCACCAGGCTACTTTGAGCTTTCTAATAGTATTATGAATGGAATTGTTTGCTTAATCGTTTTTTTTTTACATTGTTTGTTGCTAATTTATAAAAATAAAATTACAAACTGGGCACCAGATCATGCCAGATCTTAGTGACTCAGGAGGCTGAGATCTGAGGATTACAGTTCAAAGCGAGATGTGGCAGGGAAGTTCATGAAATTCTTATCTCCAATTAACCACCAAAAGTCAGAAGTGGAGCTGTGGTGCAAGTGGTAGAGTGCCAGCCTTGACCAAAAATGCTCAGCACTGAGTGCACTGAGTTCAAGCCCTAGTACCAGTGCATGTGCACACGCGCACGCAGACACACACTCACACACACAAATTGGTTTTTCAATGCTGCTTTTACATACTCTGACCCTGCAATGTTGCATTGTAAGGTATAATAGGATGTTTTGTGTGTCCCTTTGGCTATTCTATATGTAAGATAATGTTATCCTCAAATATCAAATAAAATTTGACTTCTACCCTTCCAATCTGTGTCTCTAGTATCATTTTTATTCCTTGTTGGCTTGTTTCCAATACAATCTGGAATCGAAATGAGAATGACCTTTGTGTTTTTTTTCTGATATTGGAGGGGAAGCCTTCAATCTTTAATCATTAAGTATAATATTAATTGATGGATTTTCAGAGATGTCCTTTATGAGAATGATAAAACAAGTTTATAGGGACTTGTTTTGCAATGTGGGTACCAGGACTTGAACTCAGGATTTCTCAACCTTGGTCAACTCTTTTGCTCTCAGAAGGTGCTCTACTACTGTGCCATGCCACTACTTCTGTTCTTTTGCTGGTTAATTGGAGATGGAGTCTCAAAGGCTTCTCTGCCCTAGCTGACTTTGAACCTTGATCCTCCATATTTCAGCTTCCTAAGTAACTAGGATTATAGTTGTAAGCCAACTGGTGCTCCATGAAACTATTTTTTAATCATAAATTAGTTGTTGAGTTTTATTTTTAGTGCTTTTCCTGAATTTATGGATATGATCATGAGGGTTTTTTTTCCTATCATTCTATGAAATATATATATGTATATATATATATATATATATATATATATATACTGATATATATACTGATTTTCAAAGGTCAAATAACCTTGTGTTTCGGGGATAAACTTCACTTGGTTGTAGTGTATAATTGAATTTATATGTAGCTGAAATTGATTTTCTAGTATTTTGTTCAGTATTTTTCCACTGCTATTCACAAGGGATATTGGGGTCTAGTTTTGTTTTCTTAAAAAAAATTTGCTTACATATTGCCTTACATGTGCCCCTTGAGTCAGAAAAACAACAGTAAATGATATAGACATAATACCCATTTTCAAAATCCTTACAGTCTTGTGAACAGTCAGGGGTAATGAATTGAAATAAATGTATATACTTTTACATGTAGGATCACAATGATAATAAATACTAAACAAGAAAGAAATGGTCATATGCGACTTAGGAAGTAATGGGAGCAGGCTGAACACCAATGGCTCATACCTATTATTGTAGCTACTCGGGAAGCTGAAAGCTAAGAGTTGCTGTTCAAAGCCAGCCTGGGCAGGAGTGTCCTTGATCCTGGGCAGGAATGTCCTTGAGACTTACCTCCAATAAACTACCAAAAAGGCTGAAGTGGAGTTGTGGCTTAAGTGATAGAGTGCTAGCCTTGATTGAAAAAAGCTCAGGGACACCATCCAGGCCCTGAGTTCCAGCCCAAGGGCTTGGGCCTGGGGTGGAGGGTAGGGGGTGGGGAGTGATGGTTATGAAATGGTAACCTCTCTGTATAACACCTTAGTAATAGCAATGAAGTTTTATTTAAAAGGAAGGAAGGAAGAAGGAAAGGAAGAAAGAAGAAAAGGAAGGAAGGGAGGGAGGGAGAGAGAGAGTGAGAGATGAGGGCAAGTAGAAACAGATAGGGAGGAAGGCATATTTAATGGACAATAAGGAATCTCTCTCCAAAGGTTGACATTTGAGTCAAGACCTAAAAACTGAGCCATCTGGAGAAGGGAAAGTCTGTCGGCTGTGAGACAGCTCACAGCAGGAGAAAGGCCATCAGCAGGAAAGCCTTACTGTATCAGAGACACTAGAAGGTGTCTAAGGCATGAAAGTGGTAAAGAAAGGAAGGCTGGCTGGGAACGAGCACTTAGCTGCCTCCCATAGCACTTCACTCTGAGTTATGAGAAGCCATCAGTGGGATCCTACAAGAGAGTAGTCTGCTGAGGAGACCGAACCACTTTCATTTTTATAGATTATGTTTCTGAAGCTCAGGGTTGTTGATTGATTCAAGATCACACTATAAATGGCCAAACACAGAGATTTTTTTTCTCTTAATGTAATACTCTTTGAGTTCATGTCTTGATTGTTCTTTACAATGACCTCCACTAAATGCTGAGAACTCAAACTCAAATTTGTCATCTCTGCTGCTAGGGACTCGTTTACATAAAAGGCCCATCTACAGGCAGGGGTGTGAGGGGAGGTGAAATTTGATTCTAATGAGGATTGTCACCATCTATAGAGCTCATCTATCCATTCAGCCCCAATTATAGAGAACTAAGTCTTTCTCAAGTGTCATAAGGAAACTCAGTTGCAAGAAACAGAGAAGCTATCACTTAAAAGGCCAAATTATGAGTATTGGAAAGCTGAGAACTGCTGGTAGACTCTTGTCTCAAAGACCAGCAGCCTTGGATGCAGCTAGCACAAAGCTTATATAGGCCAAAATCACATAAGGTATATGGAATTAAACCAAAAAAAGTTTAGACACAAGCAAAGAATACCAGACAAGGACACTTCAACCTAATAGAAAAGCAAACCATCTGGTATGGGAATGTGGCTTAGTGGTAGAGTGCTTACATAGCATGCATGAGGCCCTGGGTTCAATTCCTCAGTATCACATACACAGAAAAAGCCAGAAGTGGCACTGTGGCTCAAGTGATTGAGTGCTAACCTTGAGCAAAAGGGGCTCAGGGACAGTACTAGGGCCCTGAGTTAAAGCCCAGGACTGGCAAAATAAAAACCAGAAAAGCAAGAGAAAGAATGAGGGAAAAATCAAAAGCCAATTATCTAGGGGAAGCAGAAACCCAGTTTCCTCACTTCACAAGCAAAGACATACATAGATCGATGAAAGAAGTAGTCTTTATAAAAAATTAAGGCTAAAATAGAGCTTTCTCTTTAATAGTGCCATCAGTTTTGATGTTGCTACTTAATGTTTTATTTTCCCAATGACAGCCGAGCATAGGAAGAGTTTGTGAGCATTTCAGACATAATTGTAATAAAAGTTGTATGAGTTCAAGGAGATTGGTAAGAGGCAAGTAGGGATAAGACTGAAAGATGAGGTGTTTTCCAGAACTAAACATAAAGACGCTCAGTCAGGGAATACAGGAAAGAAAACTCATTTTTCTACAAAGGAAATTCAGACTTCATCAAATGCCATGAGAGTACCAGGATAGATCTGGAGAAGAAAAATATGGTGATTTGCTTCTAAGGTAGCTGCAGGTAAGTTGTGCAAGGCTTTTGAATCCAAGGTCAGAAAACCTAGTGTTGAAGGAACCCTTCCACCAAGGAGACTTGTCAACATGTGCATGATATCTGGTCTCAGCTTTCTCATTTATAAAGCAAGAGCTTCAAAAGTTGGCATCTGAAGTCCCTTGTAGGACCCATAGTCTACAATTGAATTCATTTTTCTAGCCTTTGTCTTCCCATTATATGTTCAATTTGAATTCATCCAACAATAGAAGGAATTTAACATTGACCTAGTGATTTTTAGTATCACCAGCTAATCCAAGAATCTGGCAGCCAAAATAATTGATTGAATGTGTTAGATTTCCATTAAAGCATGCTCAGGTTCTGGAATTGCTTTTTCTAAGTGTTAAGTTTCCAGTAAATGCAACCTCAAACCTTCAATACAATTTTTCTTCTTCATGCAGAGTCATCCCAGCCTCTATAACCATTTCCATTTGTAGAGAATAAAGCCACCTGTTGAAACTTTTATGGGAATTTGAAATTAGAAGTGGCTCCTCAGTTTCCTTGATTTCAACATTCTTTAAAATGCCTATGGCTGGGTGCAGGTGGCTCATGCCTTAATTCCAGGTACTCAGGAGGTAGTGGTTTGAAGCCAGCCTGGAAGAAAAGTCTCCATGAGATTCTTATCTCCAATTAACCACTCAAAAACCAAAAGTGGAACTGTGGTTCAAAGTAGTAGAACACTAGCCTTGAGCAAAACAACTCGGAGACAGGGCCCAGGCACTGAGTTCAAGCCCCACAAATGACAAAAAAAAAAAAAAAAGCCTATCCTGTATTACAACCCCTTCCAACACACACACACACACACACACACACACACACACACACACTCTCTATACACTTATAATACTCAATCACAGCCATCTAGATCTCTTTGAATTTAGTAAAACAACCAGGACAGATTGCTTCTGAGAAAGAGTATAGTAGTTGAGAGTCTTTAGAGCCAAAAGAATGAAGGACATATTTACTGAGAGATAAAATACCCTTGTTTATATTCTAAATTCTTGGGCTTGGTCCCTACCAAATTATGCAAAGATTATTTGGATTGAAATGTAATATTTTTTTTGAGCCAGGGTCTTGCTATAAGCTCAGACTATTAGACTGACTTGGAATTTGCTATGTAGCCTGGCCTTGAACTTGCAGTCCTTGTGCTTCATGTGCCACTTTGCCCAGTTGGAAGATAATTTCTAATTCTGACTTCTGTGTCACTTGGTAGGTTCTTAGAAACTGAGCATGCAGGTCCATTGACAAAAGTGGAGAATGTTTTTTGTTGCTTTTTCCCCAGACATTTTATGCCTCCAAACCTGAATAAGAGAAGCCTGCCCATTTGCTGGAAATTCTTGTATAAATGGCTTTTTGTTTATTTGTTTTGCCATTCCTGGGGCTTGAACTCAGGGCCTAAGCACTGTTCCTGAGCTTCTTTTGCTGAAGGCTAGCACTCTACCACAGCACCACTTCTGGCCTTTTCTGTTTATGTGGTACTGAGGAATAAAACCCAGGGCTTCATGCATGCTAGGCAAGCACTCTACCACTGAGCAACCCTTCAAGCCCCTATAAGTGGCTTTTATTCTTTGATATTTCTAATTGTCTTTCTGGCATGTAAGGTATCCACTGATTTGTCAAAACCAAGAGACCAGCATTACTCAAGAGGATGTTTGCAGCCATACATCTAAATAAATGCAGTAAAAGAAAAAATGTGAGAAATGGCTGAGCCCTAATGATCCCAAGAATTCTTGGAAGTCCATATACATTTTAAAGCTGATCACTGTTAATTCTTTGTGGGTCATATTTATGGCTTTAAAATTTTTCTACTGACTTTCTTAATGAAAAGTTTAGCCAATGCAGAGATTGAAACTTATTTTACAAATACTTTGATTGCTTCCAATTGCCTTCAGCATTTTTTTTTTTTTTAGTGTGTCTCAGTGTAACACCACAGAAACCTGTGGGAACATAGCCCGCCCCTTAACCAAACCATAAGTGAGTCACTGGCATCCAGGCTAGCCAGACTAGCCTGGGTGCCTGACCCGGAAGTGCCTTTTCTAAGACAGTTGGGAAACTCATCTGTCTTTAGCCGCTCAAGTCCCTTCTCGTCTTAGTGGAAATTTTCAGCTCATGGCTGAAATTTGCAGCCTAGTATGGAAACATATTGGATAGTTACAACAGAACATTCTAGGGAATGGAAGAAGCTTCATTTCCTGACTCCTGGGCTCCATGTGGACTGCCCCTCCCCTCCACACCCACCCCCAAAGCAATCATGATATGATGCAAAGGTAAGCCATGGGGTGACAAGTATACAGGTTATGGTGAAAAGCATAAACTTCTGAAAGACCTCAGTTCAAATCCAGATTCTCTACTTGTAGTTACAGCCCTGGGGAAAATACTTTCTCTTAGCCTGTTTCTTCATTTACAAAGTAAATGAAATCATTGTCTACATCAAATGTTTGAAGAAAGAACAAGATAATATATGAAAACATATAACCTCAGGCTGGATGCTTGGCTCAAGTGGTAGAGCTCCTGCCCTGAGATTTTTCACTAAGATGAGAAATGACTCTCAAGTCACTTTTATATACACCCAGCTTACTTCTCTTGTGGTAGATCAGCTTTGGTTCAACTTCATTCTCTTTGGTCTCCAACCCGTCCTATGGTACCAGCAACTCTCTCTGACCTAGGACAGTGAGGCCCAGGCTCTGTTGGCCTATGGCTCACAGGGACACCAACTGAGCATGACAACAGGAGGAATGCTGCTATGGTTACTTGAAACATATTAAGGAAAATGTCTCTTTTTATTATTGGCATAAACACAATGAACTTCACCATTTAGTAGGAACATAAGGCATGGCAATCTTTAACAATGTCATTTTTGGACAGTCTGCCTTTTTCAAATTATTTGGGATGCCCCTTTACTAGGTGAATCCTTTTATTCATCTAGAATGAAATGTCTTGTCCCTTTGGGATCCATTTATTCTTTGCTATGAATCAATACAATATTATTTAATTAATATTAATCTGAAATGTCTTGATAACTGCAAAGTTGGGCCCTCTGTTGACCTTTTTATGATTTATTTTTTGCAATACTAGTATTTGAACTCAGGACCTCAAGTTTGCTAAGTAGGTGCTCTACCATTTAAGCCATACTGCCAGCCCATTCTTTTATTTATTTATTTATTTATTTATTTATTTATTTATTTATTTATTTATTGCCAGTCCTGGGCTTGCACTCAGGGCCTGAGCACGGTCCCTGGCTTGTTTGCTCAAGGCTAGCATTCTGCCACTTGACCCACAGCGCCACTTCTGGCCATTTTCTATATATGTGGTGCTGGGGAATCGAACCCAGGGCATCATGTATATGAGGCAAGCACTCTTTCCACTAGGCCATATTCCTAGCCCCAGCCCATTCTTTTTAAAATTCTGTATTTGTTCTGAAATATTTGTTTTCCTTCACATGAATTCCAAGATCAGTTTTCAAGTCCTACAGTTTCTTCTTATAATTTTTAAATTGAGATTACACTGAATTGTGGGTTACTTTAGAAAGCTGACATCTTGATAAATTTAGTCTTTCACCTCAAAACATGTATAGCTTTGTGTCCATATGTATATTTATATGTTGATTTATATATATATATATATTAATCTTAGATAAAGCCTCACTCTTCTCTTTATGTGGACCTTCCATAGTTGTTGGCTCAGTCTTGGAGGATCTTTTTATAAAAATCTATGTTGCCAGGGCTGGGAATGTGGCTTAGTGGTAGGGTGCTTGTCTAGCATGCATGAAGCCCTGGGTTTGATTCCTCAGTACCACATAAGCAGAAAAAGCCAGAAACAGCGCTGTGGCTCATGTGGTAGAATGCTAGCCTTGAGCAAAAGAAGCTCAGGAGTAGTGTCCAGGCCCTGAGTTCAAGCACCAGGAATGGCAAAAAAAAAAAAAAAAAAAAAAAGAATCTATGTTGCCATTGGGAATGAGACAGTTAGGTTTTCTTTGTTTTATTTATATTGCAGAGAAAAAAGTGTACAAGATGGAAAAGAAAACAGGAACTGAAACAAGAAGGGAACAAGAAAAATAGAAGTTCAAAGTGGTGGGGGAAGATGAATGATACTGGAAGAAAGAGGGGAGAAAAAGTGACTTTTTATGGAGCAATTATTTGGGATGTTCCCTGTGTTAGAACTGGTACAAAACACCATCTTGGGTAATGTTAACCAGGTGGAAACACTGAAGATTTGAAAGCAGCAGGATGGGGGCAATTAGGGGGGTGGGGGTGGAAAGCAGGTTTGGAAACCTGTAAATCATCTCAAACTCTCACTAGCTGGGTGATACTGCTACATGTACCTAATTCTGGTCCTCATTTGTAAGACACAGATAGCAAATGCTTGGCTGATTGTGGGGGTCAAGGGAAATGACATATGTAAAGTGGTTTTGCATGGGGGGAGCTCTCCACTCAGGCTAGCTCCCACCCACTAACCTGCCTCTTCCCACATCAGTCCCCTTCTGCCACCAGGCTGCCATGGAGATCCTGCCTGCTCAATATTCCTGTGTTAGGCAATGTTTGTTCTGAGTGCATGGCACACAGTCACATACCAAAAATTCTTAAGAATCATAGTAAGAAAGACAATTGTTAGGAGTGGTAATGTGAATCTGGAGAGGAAAAAAATCACATAAGCCTGAAAAGAAAAAAAGAATACCTATGACACAAGGAGGCATTGTTGAAATATAGATCCTTATTTGAGCCTAAATCCTCAGTAAGAAACACCCTCTGTTTCTAGCCAACAATAGTTCCTTGTCCAGGAGACAATGCTGGCTCCATAGCCCTGAAGAGCACTGAATGGCCCTGGTGATGAAGGCCAAGGACCTTCCTTGCCACACTGAAAGGGCCACTGCAGGCACAGAAGCCACACCCGGTCCAGGGCCCAGCCCACTGACCTCCTTCCTCATAGAGCTCCCCAGAATCCCTGGCCACACCTCCTATTCACTGAGGCCTCAGCCCCTATGAGGTGGGAGGGTGAAGGAGACACCAGGACTCAAGTTATGACATGTTCAAAAGATCCACAAATGAGGGTCCTTTTCTTAGGGGTCTGTACATTAGTCTCAACACCTCTTGACCATAGAACTGTGTGAACCAGCCTGGCTTTTACCCTTCTCCCCTACTGGGAGCACTTGAGGAAATCTATTCACTTCCAAAACAATTTCTTCTCTAAAAGCAAAACCCCACCACCAAGAACAACAACAAAAAATAGGGCTCATAAGAAAGACCTCTAAGGATTGCCGGAAGGCTTACATCACTCATACATAAAATTGTTGTCTAGTGCTGGTGGCTCCCCTGTGATCCTACCTACTCAGGAGATTGAGATCTGAGGATGATGGTTGGAAGCCAGCCTGGGCAAGAAAGTCCATGAGATTCTTACTTCCAGTTATCTGACAAAAAAAAAGAGAGAGAAAGAGAGAGAGCTGAAAGTAGAACTGTGATTCAAGTGGTAAAGTGGTAGCTTTGAGGAAAAAAAAAATTCTTTTTAAAAAGCTCAAGGACAGCACCCATACCCTGAATTCAAGCTCTAGGACCAGCACCAATAAACAAACAAATAAATAAACAAGTGTGTGTGTGTGTGTGTGTGTGTGTGTGTAAATGTGCTCACTAAAAACCAGAAATATTTTTCTAGCGTCTAGGGAATTGCAGTCAGTGGGTGGAAATGTCTTAGTGATCCTGTCTTTCACTTTTTTCAAGGGGAAATTTGATTTCTTTTACAGCCAAATGGTGTCTGACCTGGGGCTACTAAATAAGGTGTCTGATACAATGTTGTCTTCTGTTTTTCAAAGGCTGATATCTCTAAGGACTGAGGCTTGCTGTACTGTGTGACTTATAAACTGACCTTGGCCTACTGGATCTCTGTGGAAGTTCTATCCAGAATCCAATCACTTCTGACACCCCTTCTGCTACCACCCAGGGCCATTAAAGCCAGCACTGCACCATCCTTTTCCTGAATGACTCCCTAAATGGTTCTCTCTTTCTATGATTGCCCTAAAACTATGCCAAGCAGTGGTAGGTAGTACCATTGGGATAAGTGCACTGCCTCCCGTGAGGAATGAATGCCTTACCGCCACTGATTACATAATCATATATTAATCAAATATGTATGAAGGCTCTACCAGATGCTAGCATTGTTCTGGTTCTGGCAATGTAGAAATAAACACATCAGAACCTTGCCCCATGGAGCATAGGTTCTTAACTGACATAGTGATCAACAAAAAGACAAATAAGCATAGAATGGACTATGCCAGTGTTGATGGGTGACAGGGAGAAAAATAATACACAGTATGGGGAGTACAGGTGGAAAGTGGTGGTAGTGGGGGCGCTTATTTTAAATATGGAGGCTGAGAAAAGCCTTCTAGCAAGATGCCTTGAAGTAGAGACCAGAAGGTATGTAAGGAGGGAGGCCTGCCTTTACCTAGGAGGAGGGAGGGGAAGATTCTCCAGGGAGAGGAAATAGCAGGTTTGAAGATGAAGTCAGAGGGGCCAGAATGGCTCAGGCACAGAAACTGAGGGGAGAATACAGAGAAGTGAATGCAGAGGAGTTGGGAATCATCACTAGAACTCAGGTAATATGATGATGTGTTGGAAAATCGCTGCAGGATTTTGAGGTTTTATCAGTGATCATATTTGTCTTGGTTTTGTTTGTTGTTTATTTTTATTGTTGCTGTTGTTTGATACAAAGGTTTAAGTTCAGGGCTCAGTTTGCTAAACAGATGGTCCACCACATAAGCCACGCCTCACTTCCAGACTTTCTAGCTTTATTTCTTTACTATTTTTGCTTTTTTTTTTTAATATGGTCTTACTTACAGTTATCTTACTTCCAGTTATCTGACAAAAAAAAAAAAAGCTGGAAGTAGAACTGTGATTCAAGTGGTAAAGTGCTAACATACTTGTTTGTTTATTGGTGTTGGTCCTGGAGCTTGAATTCAGGGTAGGGTATGGGTGCTGTCCTTGAGCTTTTTTTTTTTTCTCAAAGCTAGCACTTTACCACTTGAATCACAGTTCTACTTCTGGCTTTTTTTTTTTTTGTCAGATAACTGGAATTTATCTAGTTATCATGGTGGCCTGGACTGTAATCTTCTTGTTTATGATTCCCATCAGAGCTGGGATAGCAGGCACATACCACTATGCTCAGCGTTTTCTTTTCTTTTTTTTTTTTTTTTTTTTTTTGGCCAGTCCTGGGCCTTGGACTCAGGGCCTGAGCACCATCCCTGGTTTCTTCCCGCTCAAGGCTAGCACTCTGCCACCTGAGCCACAGAGCCCCGTTCTGGCCGTTTTCCATATGTGTGGTGCTGGGGAATCCAACCGAGAGCCTCATGTGTAGGAGGCAAGCACTCTTGCCACTAGGCCATATTCCCAGCCCTTCAGCTTTTTCTTATTAAGATGGAGGTTTCACAAACTTTCCCCCTGGTCTGGCTTTGAGTCATTCTGTTTATCAAGTATCTCAGATAATAGATGTGAGCTGCCATGCCTGCCATTCTGAGTACTCTACAGGTCAATCGCTCTCAAATCTGTGCATATATCAGCATCACCTTGGAGAAGGTGTTACAACTCACAGTGTCCAGCCCCATCTACAGACCTCTGATTGGATATGTCAGTTTGCATTTCTAGGGTGCTGGTGCTACTGATCTGGACCACCTTGTCATATGAGGACCATTGTTGTTTGCAGGAGACATTGTAAAAGCAAGAAAACCAGTTAGGGAGCAGTTTGCAAAAATCCAGGAAAAGGATAATGATAGATTTGCTCCAACCAGGTGGGAGAAGAAAACAGCAAAAAGTGATTGGATTCTGAACACAATATGTACAGATATCCAATGGGCTTAACTGAGTGGTCAAATGTAGGATCTTATGAAAGAGATAAATGAATCAAGGATTTTAGATTAAGCAAGTAGGTCAATAAAGTTGCTATTGACTGAGATGAAAAACTAGTTGGGATGATTTCAGGAGTTTACTTTAGGGCATGTTAAATTGCTCTCCTGTTAATGATATCCAAATGGATATGTCAAGCAAGTCCATTTTAGAGGAAAAAGAAATTCAGAAGGGATTTCTGGTCTAGAAATAGAAAGGCAAGGATCATTAGCTTATAACTAGTGCCACAAAGACTGGATGAGAATAGTGGAGAAGTTAGAGAAAATGATCCAGGATTGAACTCTGCAGCAGTCCAATGGCTGGAAGTGAGGAACTTGCAAAGGACCAGTAACGAGACAGAGTTGAGAAGAAGAGTTGGAGAGTGTGGTGATCTGGATATCAAAGGAGACAAATATTTCAATAAGTTCAAGATCATGTGCTCTTTTACAAGACCATATGTTGTAAGTCAACTATACACCTGGGAGGGGTTTGGGGAGGAGGGAAGGTGGGAGAAAAATGAGAGAGGAGGTAACAAGTTTGACAAGAAATGTACTCACTACCTTACATATACATATATATATATATATAACTCCTCTATACATCACCTTGACAATAAATTGCTTTTTAAAAGTGGCTATAAAGCCACTTAGTCTTACCAGTTATTGCCAATATCTTCTACTGAGAAAAAGTTACTAATTGGTTATACTCCAAATTTGGAACTGACTTTTCCTTTTCTTTCCTTTCTCCTCTCTCACTTTCTTTCCTTTCTTCCTTGCTTCTCTTTCTCTCTGTCTCTTTTTCTTTCTTTCCCTTCCTTCCTTCCTTGCTTTTTTCTTTCTTTCTTGAACTCAGGGTCTTGTGCTTGCTAGGCAGAGGCAGGGTCTGAGTCATGAGCCATGCCTTCAGCTGGAACTAATTTTTTATGGATAAATAATATTAAAAAGAAAAATGGTCTCCATGATTGAGAGTTCTTTATACTTTTGAGCTGCTACTATTTTTTTGCAACAAAAAATACCCTACTGACACAACTTCATCATTGACATAGATTAGCCATTTCTTTCATCCTCAAGCATTCTGTCTAATTGACACTTTTCCTTGAGGCAAAGTTCAAGAGATTGAGCTATAAATCTAAGTAGTTGTATGTGTGATTAGCTTGCTGGGAATTCATATGGGTACATTTGATAAATGCTTCAGGAAGCTGGGTGTTTTTCTTGCCCTTTTTATTTGCTGGCAGTGGTTCTTTGAATTCTCTGGTTCTTCATTGAGACAAATGATGGAAACAAGTGCTTAGATTGCTCCTTCATTAAGTGCTAAGCAATCTGGTCTTTGCTCAGATGCTTTCCCCAATACAGCAAGTTGGGTGTTGCTGTAATTGTAGTGCTAAGGCTGAAAATCCAGGGCAGAATGTTTGGGAATGAGTGGGGAAGAAGCAGGCAGATTCCTTTCTGAAACCTGAAGCGCTAGGCATCAGAGCCTCCCATCAGGCTTGGTAGATGAGCTCTGCAGTGAGAACTTGGGTTGAGTCTAGCCCCACAGAGGATGTAGAAGGCTGAGGACCAGGTTTCTGTGCTGCTTGTCTCAGTTCAATACAACTGCAAGCACAACACCTTTACTCTGCAAACCAAGTCCCAATGTTCTCACTGCAGGGAGTTGTCAGCTTCACTTTCCCCTGAGCAGTACAATGGCTGGCAACTGAGAATGCCCCAGCACTGCCATTATTATTGCATCTCTTGCCAAGGTGAAGCTTATCCAGCAAAACGGAAAGTCCATGTCATATAACTTTTACATTGATTACTTTTGTGGACTACAACTTCTGGAAACTCATATTTAAGAACAAATAGTATTTTTAAAAAATACATCACTACCAGGTGGTAGCTGGGTAGTGGCTCCCGCCTATAATCCTAGCTACTCAGGAGGCTGAGATCTGAGGATCATGATTCAAAGCCAACATAGGCAGGAAAGTCCATGGGACTCTTATCTCCAATTAACCACCAGAAAACCAAAAATGGCACTGTGGTCAAAGTGGTAGAGTGCTAGCCTTGAACAAAAAGAACTCAGGGACAGTGCCCAGGCCCTGAATTCAAGCTCTACAACTGACAAAAAAAAAACAAAACAAAATTACACCTGAACATAGTGGCACAAAACTATCATCGCAGCTACTTACAGGGAACAGGTTTATGGGAAAGATGAAAAGTTCATTTTAAATTCCTTTTTCTCCTTCCTAATACTGGGGCTTGAACTCAGAGCCTCATACTCTGGCTTTACTTTTCATTTCAAGGCTGGCACTCTAACACTTGAGCCGTATCTCCACTTCTTACTTTTGGGTGGTGTTAGTGTGTCCTCTTCAATTTAGGGCTTCACAGTGTCCATCCTAGGCCCTAAGCCTGTATTTTGAGCCCCCCAGCTGCATCAGTGGAACACCCTACTCTCAGACTCAAACTCTACCCTCCCTACACAATATCTTCCTGCCTCTAGTCCTGTGACTGTATAAAGATGCTCCTGAACAAAAGCAGGACCATTTCTCCCTCTCCTATGAGGGAGGTGGCCTTGTCAGACCCAGTTGACAATAAACCCCTTTGTTGTACATGACTGTGTCCATGTGGTCTTCTGGGATGGGTGCTTTCAAGCAGTTAATTGGAGGTAAGAGTCTCATGGATTGTCACCTGGGCCAGTTTCAAACAATCATTCTCAGATCTCAGCCTCTTGAGTAGCTAGGATTGCAGGAGGGAGGAGGATTTCACCAGTATTTGGCTGAAAAGCTCATTTTTAGACACAAATTGGAGATTTCTCTGAGGTATTGAAGAGGATATATCCAGAGGCAGCTGCATAGGAATCTAAATTTCAAGAGAGAAGAAAAAAGAAGATCATGAAGTAGAAATATAGGAGTCACTGACATATTGATAGAGGAATCCATTAAGAAACTGAGTGCAGGGCAACAAGAAAGCCAAAGACAGATCCCTGGGGATGCTCCAAAATGAGCATCTTGGAAAAGAAAGGAGAAAACAATGGAGACAGAGAAGAAATATCAGTGAGACATAGGGTGAAGAAAAGAAGCATGCTGTCCTGATGGCCAAGTGCAGAAAAATCTATTTAAGAGGAGGTTGATCAACCATGACCTTGGATTTTCAGGCCAATTTCTCCTTTACAAAATGTTGGTATTAACAGTGCCTGCATGTTAAGCTTCAATCAGATGATTTATATGAACTGCTAATCACAATGCCTGGTGCTCAGAAATCCTTTATTTCTATGTCTCATATCACTGGTCACTAATAAGCAATTCACTCTCCATGATTACCTCTAGGGGATGCTCAAGCTCTTCCCCTTCCCCCTATGACTTTTCCTACAATAGAGAACCCAAATTCAGACACAGAACAAAATGGATTCCCAATGACAACTGAGGCCTTTGTAGTAGAGAAAGCTCACATCAGGAGGTGTCAAATTTCATTGTCCATAAGTATCAAATGAAAAAGCTTATTAAGATGAAGATCCACAGATTACTGGAGAGTCTATGTGGGAAATCTTTTTTTCCATAACTGGTGATCCAATGTATGTACTCCCATACTGCACTAGCTTGAGAGAAATAAGAAATAATCATGACTGGCCTATAGAAAATATTCTCTTCCTCTTTCTTCTCTGGACTCTGGGATGATTTTTGTTTCTTCTTTTCCTCTCTCCCATGTAGGCAGTGAGGCCAGCTTCCTAGGTACGGGAAGGTCTCAGCAGGACTAGCATGGCTCTACATTGGCCCCTAAATCTATTGTATTTGGTCCAAACAGGGTTGACCTGTCTCGTGGTATTGTAAAATGTGAACTTGTTTCCAATATTCAAAACTCGAGATTTCACATCCAACCTGATTTGCTTCTTGGGGAGCAGTAATAATATATGACACAGGCCTCCCCCTTCTCACAGGATGGTTGCTTTTGCTTGATAGACATGGACTCTAATTTGCCACTGTGCCCTTCATTCCTTTTTGTCCCCTCAAGTCAAGGGCAAATATCAAGTTGGATTAATCTTCATATTTGGTGAAGAAAACAATATACTTCTTTGAAAGATAAAGACATAAAAAGAGAGTCTAGTGTTTTCAAACATAAGGTTTTTCTTAGCCTGGCACTGGTGACTTATGTTGTTCTCACTATTCAGGAGGCTGAGATCTGAGGATCACAGTCTAAAGCCAGCCGGGGCAGAAAAGTCTGTGAAACTCTTCTGTCCCATTAGCCAGCAAAAAGGTGGATGTGCAGCTATGGTTCAAGTGATAGAGCAGCAGCTTTGAGCAAAAAAAGTCAAGTGAGAGCAAGAGAGCTTGAGTTCAAACTCCAGTATCAGCAAGCATGCATGCACAGGTACACTCACACACGCGTTTCTTTTTTTAGGCTCATTCTCTCTCAGGCACACACACACACACACACACACACACACACACACACACACACACAGAACTCAAGAAATGGTCTCTCTTGCCTGGTTTCTTCAAACATTTAAGATTGCTAGCACTGATCTACTTCTTAATCCAAAGGGGGGGGGGAAGGGGGGGGGGGAAATTGCTACTATATTTAAAATGATATGGAATACTATTCAGCAACAAAGGAGACTTATTGCTAAGCACAATAAATGAATTTCAAAAATGAGGCTGAATGAAAGAAGTCAGACACAGAAGTGTAACATTGTATAATTCCATTTATTTGAAATGCTAGAAAAGACCAAATGAATCTGTGAGGCAGACCAGTGGTTCCCCTGAGGCAGAGAATGAGGGAAATGCTGTACATCTCAGCTGTGGTGGGGCTTATATACAGGACTAGACACTTGTTAAAATGTTAAAAAGCTGAATATTGTTAAAAGCTGAACATTGAAAAATGAATGCATGCTGTATTTATACCTAATGTAGTTAGTTGGTTTGTTCAAATGTCACTAGAGGGCTGGGGATATGACCTAGTGGCAAGAGTGCTTGCCTCATACATGAGGCCCTGGGTTCGATTCCCCAGTACCACATATACAGAAAATGGCCAGAAGTGGCGCTGTGGCTCAAGCGGCAGAGTGCTAGCCTTGAGCAAAAAGAAGCCAGGGACAGTGCTCAGGCCCTGAGTCCAAGCCCCAGGACTGGCCAAAAAAAAAAAAAATGTCACTAGAGTTGCCTAAGGAAATGCTGAAGTAAAGTGGGTTTTTGCTTAGGACTTTTTTTGTTTGTTTGCACAGTAGGTACAGGATAGGATTCAGAATGTCAACACTCATGAACATCATGAGCAATACTTAAATAAATAACTATGGCAGAAAGCAGCAGGCTCCAGCTGACAGTGTTGTCAATAGAGGAGATACAGGTTGAAGGTCTACATGTCTACTTTGAAGAGCTGCTCGTCAGGGCTCCTATGGAGAGAAGTTCAGGGATGCTGTAGGAAATGACCTCAGAAGCTGGGTGAGGCCTGGGCGGGAAGTGGAGGTGGGGGCTCTTCTGCTTCCCCTTTTTCCTTGTCTTCCCCTGCTCCGTCTAGCTTCTTATTGTCTCTTCCTAGCCTCACATTCAGAAGCCTCAACTGGCAACAATGTTTGGCATTTGATAGTGTAAGAGGGGACATGGAATATGGTCACCACCACCATTCTCCCGTAGGCTACCTCCAAACAGACACAGCACTAGCATGTAGGCTTTGGGCTTGGTGGTTATCTGGCATTGGTGGCCAGTGGATGATAGCTGCTTCTTTCTCTTTCTTGAGTTCTGTGTGTGTGTGTGTGTGTGTGTGTGTGTGTGTGTGTGTGTGCGCGCGCGCGCGCACTGGTACCCATTCTCATTCCACTCTACCACTTGAGCCAAAGTTCTACTTCAGCTTTTTGCTGGTTCATTGAAAATAAGAGTCTCTTGGATTTATCTGCCCAGGCTGTCTCTGAATTTCAATCCTCAGATCTCAGGCCACCAGTTAGCTAGAATTCCAGGCGTGCACCACTGGCACTAGGTTTTGAGTTTATCAAGTAGAGGAAAAAGTGATACTGGAAATGGGAGAAGATGACCCTTACCACTGAGCTGGCCTCCTCAGAGTGTTTGTTAGTAAAGTACTTTGTGGGGGGGGGGGCAGTTAGGAGAAGCGATGGGCTAGCCTAGTACCTGTGGCTCCTAAACCACCCACATGTCTTTAATAAAGGATTTTCCAAAATGGCCTCTCTATGCTCCCATCAGTAGAGTTTGAGAATTCTGATTATCTCTCCCCTGCAACAGCACTTTGAGTTAACTTCTGTTACCTTTTCTTTTTAAAAGCAAATTAAAACAACACTGAGATTCCATCTCACCCCAGTTTAGAATGGGTATCATCAAGGATACAAACAATCACAGATGCTGGTGGGGACATAGGAGGAAAAAGAACACACTATTGGTGGGAATGTAAACTAGTTCAACCACTCTAGAAAGCAGTTTTGTGATTTCCAAAAAAAATTAAACATAGATCTAACCTATGATCCAGCAATTCCACTCCTGGGCATTTATTCAAAATGTTACAAATGAGAATAGAGTAAAGGCACTTGATAACCATGTTTATTGCAGCACTAGTCACCACAACCAAGGTATGAAAACAGCCCAGATACCCCTCAATGGATGAATGGGTCAAGAAAATGTGATATGAAAATACAATGGAATTTTACTCACCCATTAGGAAGAATGATATCACATCATTTGCAAAGAAATGGATGGAGCTGGAAAAAAATATGTTAAATGAAGGAAGTCACGCTCAGAGAGACAAAGGACACATGTTTTCTCCCATATGTGGATGCGAAAACTAATTTATAAATATACATGTAAACACATACTGGGTTTTATGCAAGCATACTCAAAGGTATTAACTGAAGTATGGTATTTGGAAGGCAAAAATCCAAAGGTGTAATTCCTTAGAATAATGAACTCACAGTCTAACAAAATGAACACCAGGAAATTGGTGCTTGAAAGGTTGGTGGGGGGAGGAGTCAAGGCAAGGGGTGTAGATGAATGATGGGGGAAGGAGAATGCATTCATGATATCCTATAAAAATTAAGAAAGTAAGAAAATTTAGGGGATGGGAGAGAAGAATGAAAGGGGTGACATTGATCAAGATGCATTGTAACATAAACTGATTTGATGGTAATTCCTTTGTAAAACTAGTTAAAGATAATAAAAATATAATTAAAAAAATAAAACTATTATAATGAAACCAGGTGCTAGTGGCTCATACCTGTAATTCTAGCTATTCAGTAGGCTGAGATCTGAGTATCAAAGTTCAAAGCCAGCCCAGGCAAGAAAGTCAGACTCCAGAAATGGAGCTGTGGCTCAAGTGATACAATTGTCCTTGAACAAAAATGTGCAAGGACAGCATTCTGGCCCTGAGTTCAAGCCCCAGGACCAGCATACACACACACACACACACACACACACACACACACACACCTAAAAAATTATGATAGGTATTCTATTATCATGGTCTTAATTTTCATTACACTACTGACTGTTGATGATTACTCCCATGTTTATTAGCTATATCTATTAATACAAACAAAAATAAGTAAATTAGGTCATTCATTTGTAATTGAGGTTTTTGGATTCTTTTGGCCAGTCATAGGGCTTGAACTCAGAGCCTGCGCACTGTCCTTGAGCTTCTTTTCACTCAAGGCTAGCACTCTACCACTTAGCCACAGCACCACTTCTGTTTCCTGTGTATGTGGTACCAACACATCGAACCTAGGGCTTCATGCATGCTAGGCAAGCACTTTACCACCAGGCCACCCTTCCAGCCCCTATAGTTGAGTTTTGATAGTTCCTACACTCTAGATATAGATTTAGTATCAGATAAATGATCTTCTTCCGTATAGCTTGTATAACTTGTCTTTTCAAATTTTTAGAGAATCTTTCATAGAGCAAAAGTTTTACATTTTGATGCAATCCAATTTAAAAACATTTCCTTTTAACGGCTCATTTTAAAATAGCATTTTGAAGAACTGTTTATCTCATAACCACAAACTAGAATCAACACCTAAATGTTTATTATTCACTTTGAGTGAAATTTGCATGTGAATAAAGAGTTGTTACTTGTATTAGCATTTTTGCTTACTTTTTGATAATACAGTTATCCTTTTGCTTACTTTTTGATAATATAGTTTAGTTAATGAATGTCCTTTACAACACTACTAGTTGTCCTTTGCTCCAGAGATGTAGACAGTAACAAGATTTTTATGCTTTACCTCTGATATTGGTTTTTGCTGTTGTTTGTTTAGTGTTGTGAGGATTTGAACTTGCTAGGCAAGTGCTATACTACTCAAGTCTCACTCCCAGTCCTATCCATAAGTTCTTAATTTTGATAAGGACGCTTGTCAATATTTTCTATATAGTTTTGTGTGTTATTTAACAAATTCCCTTCACTCTGAGCTCATAAAGGTATTTCCTACATTTTCTGCAACTTTTTCCAAATATACATTTTCAATTGCATATTTTCTCTAAAGCTAAGTCTATTTAGATAAAAGTTGTATATAGTGAAAAGCACAAATCATAAGGGTATATCACTTCTGACCAATACACACATGTAAGAAATGAGCACTTTTGTTACCCCTAGAAACTTCCCTTGTGCCCCCTTCCTGAAGCCAACACTTCTGGTCCCTCCCTCCCTCCCTCCATTCCTCCCTCCCTCCCCTTCTCTCTTTCTCTCTCCCTTTCTTTTGTATTGGAGCTTAACTCAGGGCCTCAAAGCTCTTGCTTGACTTTTTTGCTCAATGCTGTCACTCTACAACTTGAGCCATATCTCTACTTCCAAATTTTTGCTGATTAATTGGAGATAAGAGTCTCATCCACTTATCCTGCTTGAGCTGGCTCTTAACCATGATCTTTAGACTTCAGCCTCCTAAGTAGCAAGGATTTCAGGCATGCACCACCTGGTTGGTTTTTTTTCTGTTATAGTTTATACTTGCCTCCTCTAGGAATTTATATTGATAGACTCATACCTTGTATGCTAGTTTGTGTCTTGTGTGGCTTTTTTGCCTTGTCAACACAATGGTCTTGTGATTTATATTATCTATTATATTTATATATTATCTTATTATATCTTATTATATATTATTTATATTATCTTTAAGTAGTTGTACAAAGGAATTTCAATTCAACATATCAATTTATTTTTGTCAGTCATGGGATTTGAACTCAGGGCTTAAGCACTGTCTCTAAGCTTTTGTGCTCAATGCTAGTGCTCTACTATGGTGAGCCATAGATATATTTCCTGTTTCTGGTGGTTAACTGGAGATAAAAGTCTTATGGATTTTCCTGTCTGGGCTGGCTTTGAACTGGAATCCTTAGATTTCAGCTTCCTGAGTAGCTAGGATTGTAAGTGTGAGCCACCAGCACCTAGCTTTACATATCAATTTTTGAATACAATATATCTTTATCAATATTACCCTTTACATCATTCCCACAACTATTTCAACCCCACCCATCCTCTCAAGTGAGATTTACTTATTTAAATTGTTGCCTGTATAAGTAATTCACTCATTGTATTTCTGAGTAGTTATACTGTATGGACATATCACATGGATATTTGAGCTCATTCCAGTTTTCAGCTATTGTGAGTAAATTTTCATGAGCATATTCCCATACAAGGCTTTTTGTGGGTACCTTTTTTTCTTCACTGAGTTACAAGCACAAAGTAAAATTTCTGGGAGGCATCTTGAGATTTAGGCTCACAAGTGATGGTCACTGACAGCTGGCATAAATGGATTATACTTGGTAAGAACTTGGAGCTTTTTTTTTTGTTTTGTTATTCTTTTTCTTTTGTTTTTTCAGATGTTCCTTCCCAGCTGCCCTCCCCTTCAGCTCCACCAAGGTAAATGGCTGAAACAACCATGTGATTCTAGATTAAGAGACCTTTATAAGAAATGTAGCCAATGTCTAACGTATGAAACTGTAACCTCTCTGTACATCAGTTGGACAATAAATTTTTTTAATTAAATTAAATTAAAAAAAGAGACCTTTAGTAGATTTGATTATTAGACATTCCTTCAGTTTGGAAAACACTTCTACAGAGCAATGGTTTTCAAACTTCTGCAGAGCCTATAGTTCAAAGAAAATCTTCTGAGAAGCCTGCATATTAAAAACAAAAAACAAAACAACAACAACAAAAAACCACTTTTAGCCTGGTGCTGGTGGCTTATGCCTGTAAATCCTAGCTACTCAGGATGCTGATATCTGAGGATCAAATCCAGCCCAGGCAACAAAGTCTGTCACAGACTCTTATCTCTAATTAATCACCAGAGACTCAAAAGTGGAGCTGTGATGCAAAGTGGTAGAGCACTAGCTTTGAGCAAAAGAACTCAGGGACAGCATCCAGGCCTGAGTTCAAGCCCAACAACCAACAAAAAACAAAACAAAAGTCCACTTTTTTACAAATAGAGCTGCTTCCATTTTGCAGGAACACTGATCTACACTTGCTAAGCAACCCTTAGTTTTCACAGAAACACTTTGGCCTAAGGAAATAGATGTATAGACTGTGTTGTGCTATCTAAATTTTATGGGCTTGGGTCTGTTGCTGCACGGCGCGCGCGCGCACGTGTGTGTGTGTGTGTGTGTGTGTGTGTGTGTGTGTGTGTTTGCCAGTCCTGGCTCTTGAATCCAGGGCCTGAGCGCTGTCCCTGGCTTCATTTTGCTCAAGACTAGCATTCTACCACTTGAATCACAGCGCCACTTCCAGCTTTTTCTGTTTATGTGCCGAGGAATCGATCCCAGGGCTTCATGCATGCAAGGCAAGCACCCTACCACTAAGCTATATTCCCAGCCCAACATTTATGTGTTCTGTTGGTATCATATACCAACTTGCTATGTTGGAGAGATTTATTTATTTAATTATTTATTTTTCTGCCAGTCCTGGGGCTTGGACTCAGGGCCTGAGCACTGTCCCTGGCTTCTTTTTGCTCAAGGCTAGCACTCTGCACTTGAGCCCCAGCGCCACATCTGGCCGTTTTCTTTATATGTGGTGCTGGGGAATCGAACCCAGGGCCTCATGTATGTGAGGCAAGCGCCCTTGCCACTAGGCCATATTCCCAGTCCTGTTGGAGAGATTTTTAATTACAAAACCTCTAATTCAGGAGATTTCAAGTAATCTACTTGACTTAGGCAAAAGACCTCAGTGAGAGTTGCTAGAATAACAGTTTAAGTGGAAACTTTTTTAGTTTTTAGGACTTTAATTTCCATAGGACAATAAAAAAAAAGAATTGATGGAAATCGTAAAAAAAAAAAAAAAGGTGGCTTTTGTTTTGGTTTTTGGTAGTACTGGGATTTGAATGCAGGGTTGTGTGCTCGCTAGAGACATGCTATATTACTTGAGCCACAGTGTGTGTGTGTGTGTGTGTGTGTGTGTGTGTGTGTGTGTGCGTGTGTTTGCTGAGTAATCTCAAAATGGTCATACTCTATGAGTACAATCTATTGTTAGTATATGTGGTTTGCTATAAAATCTAACTAAGTAAACTTTTGTTGAGGAGCCTCCTTTGTTGAGGGCAGAACGTGGCTGGAATACATGGCAGCATTGTTCACCTGTGGACATGAGGATCTGAGCTGTCCAAATTATTGATCCCAGGTACACAGAGGACTGTGACACGGGGGAGGGGGAACTGTCTGCTTCCACCATGTGGCTGATATTCCTTTGTGGGATGGTAGTCACCCTGTCGACTCTGGTTTGGTCCATCATGTATCTGGGTAACCCAAGTAAAAACAAAATGGCAGGGAAGGTTAGCTTCACCTGTGAGCACAGAAAACTTTCTCTCCTCCCTCACTGTCCCACGATCACCCTAAGGGGAAGACCTCAGATACAGGACAAGGACAACAAGATGATCCCCAAAATAAATGGAAAAATTATATTAAGGAACAGAGTACTGATGGGAAGGAAGACTAGGATTCTAATTAAAGCAGAAGTAAGACAAATACCAGCTTGGGACTCGAGTCTTTGGGGATATTTCAACTTCTTTCCTCTTTTGAACTCATCAGGAATGACGGTCTCAGCAGCCTTTTTCCACTAGAAAGGGGTAGCCCATCTCTGAAACTAAACCAAGCATCACATTGGCCCCACACGCCACTTCAAGGCCACAGAAATGCCCTGGTGTTGGTGCAAAGTCTAGCCTGGTCTCTGATTCGGTCCTTAAGGACAGGCACACTGGGTCAAGGCCCACTGGGTTGTTATCACAGACAACTGTGATACTTCAGGTTCTGCCTTTGTTTCCCTGGACTCTTTTTCTCTTCTCCTCCACCTCCTATTCCTCCACCTCTGCCTTTTCCTCTGTTGCCTGTTTTTCCTTCATCACTTCCTCCTCCTCCTTTGTCTCTACCTCCTCCTCTATGTCTACTACCTTCTCCTTCTCCTTCACTTTGTTCACTTTCTTCAACTTCCCCAATTTGCTTCTCCACATCCTGTGATGACATCCGGTTGGATGCACACTTCCAGTCTCCTTCTGTGTCTACTCAGAATTAATCCTTTCTTTTTTTGCCAATCCTAGGGCTTGAACTCAGTGCTTGGTCACTATCCCTGAGCTTCTTTAGCTCAAGCTAGCACTCTATCACTTGAGCCACAGTGCCACCCATCAGGTCTAGTTTATTCCTCTCCTGAACACCAAATTCTGGTCTCAAGGCAGCAAGAAGGACGTTTCATGTTGACCAACTCTGTTCTACTAGACAGCAAGGTAGACTGAAAACTTTAACAGATACCTGAAGTGCGTTTTTGCAATCTAAGCATTGTGCTTGTTTTAAAGGAGCATAATAAAATAGAGACAAATAACAATGACATGATGTTGGAAAATTATGCAAAATACTCTTATGTAGGGTAAATCTGACCAGGTTCACCTATCCTAGGGTTATTGAATCAATTTACACCCCCTTGATATTTAAAGATATTTAAAACTACTTAAATATTTAAATAACAGTATTTGCTTAAGGTGTGGCTCTATGGTAGAACACCTGCATATTGAGCACAAGGCCCTGAGTTCAAGCCAAGTACCACAAACAAAAACAGTTCTAAATATAAAAACTATTTACTTAAATTGGTGTTGTACGAGTCCCTCACTTTCTACGAGAAATCAACAACTTGAAGCCACAGTCTTGTGTCTAGTTCTGATATTTCTCATGTCATAAGAAATACAATAACTCCAACTATCAGGCTCCAACTAGCTGGTTTCAGACACACTCTGAAAATCTTTTCTTTGTTCAGTCCTTGTCCCCAACGATTTCTAAATAATGGTGCAAGCTCAGTTTCAGAAGGAACACTATGACTATTATCTGGACTGGTTTTCAGTTCAAATCTTCATTTAATTTTATCTCCTCAGATTCTGCAGAGTCTATATTAACTCATCAAACTCTAAGCTGTAGAGCAAATATGGGGTTTCCAGAGTCATAAAAGATAAATCAACTGCCCGATACCAGAATAATCAATAATTTTTGCAAACATACAGTAGAAAATTTAATAAACTTGATTGTTTTTCTCTCTTATATATTCTCCCCCCTTCCAACACCAATCAACTTTTTGGTCCATTTCCTTATTCATAGAAATTCGCTTATCAACTTTCATTCTAGCTAGAATAATTTGCCTAATCTTTTTAGATCTGCAGTGTAAACTACCCTATTTTTTTCTGACAGTTCAAATAGAACATTATGAAAGGTACTAATGTGTATTATCTGATTTCCTGATCTATCTTATTGTGACATCCTGTAATACCTGCAAAATCATCATTAAATAGCCTTGTGATGATGCCATGTATTACTTGTTGGTTTACTGCCTTGATAGTATAAAAAGCATTTCCCCCAAAGAATGGTGTTCCATACAACATGAAAAAGCCATTCCAGGCCTGTAGAATTGTAGAAGAAGACAAGGCCTTTCAAAGAGCTTTGAGTACAGCAACTGCATTTTAAGCTGAGTACCATAAACATAAAGTATAAATGTCTAAGCCACTGAGTAAAAACATCTGGAGTACCTTCCCAACTCAGCCCAGCTTATGCCTGAGTTTAAGGTTCTCTTCCTTTTCTATGTCAGGGATCGAATCCAGATTAAGTCTCACCCATTCCATCTACAGACAATCCTGAGCTATCCCCCGTCCAGACAATCCTGAGCTACCTCTGTCCAAACTTCTACACATGGCGGAGTTGGGTTATCAGTGTATTCTTGTAGTATGAAGTGCATCTTGCTGAGCTGAGTAAAAGTCTTGTCATAGGCTCACCCCAGTGAGTCTCCTAATCTTTCTCTCTTCACTTGCTTCTCTCCTCCAGTATCTCCAACAGATAGCAAACCACTTATAGTTCTGGGAATTGCATGTCTTTTCTCACTTTTAGCCCCTATCCTCAATAAATATATAGATGTTTCTTCCTCTTCCCACATACAGTTACCTGACCAGAGTCTATGAACTCACGAAGATCTTAGCTAACTCATCCCTATCCTTCTATTCTTTCTGACTTGGGGCTCCTTTTATGCAGTCTCATTAACACCCACATTTCTCACAATAATTCTTTGCCTGCCATATGTTTAGGATACTTTATTGTTAAGTTTACCAAGATCCACTGTGAGTGTGTGTGTGTATGTATGTTAATGGAACTTTATTCCAATATTTTAGTGGTGCTATGTACTGAAGGATTTATTTTATTTTACTTATTTTAAGATAGGATTTGAGGTGACACTGACCAAAATATGTAATTTTTATTGTTATCATATGGAGATGTACAGAGGGGTTACATTTTCATAAGTAAGGTAATGAGTACATTTGTTTTTAGAATGTCACCCTGTCCTTCATTCTCTTCTAGGTTTCCCTTCCTGTCCCTGCCTATAAGTTGTATAGTTCATTTTCAACACAGATACTAATCCCAGTGCTACTGAAGGTACAGATACTGAATCCTAGTGCTGCATTTGTTCATTCTTTGTCCCTCTTTTCTGTGCTGTTCCAAAGACAGATAAATGAACAAACAAGACAACAAAGAAAAGAAAAAGATAAAAATGCCTCTTGTGTCCATTTCTTAGAGTTCATTTCAATAAATATTATTTTATATGAACAGAGGCACAGAGGCATACTCTTGTTCCTCCCCTGAGAGTATCTTCCTTTGGTCTCACTGTTTGTGAATGCCTAGAGTCCTTCATAATTTATCATATATTTTAGATATAGCTTCTCCATATGAGAGAAAACATGAGCTGTTTGTCTCTCTGAGCTCTGCTTACTTTACTTCACATGGTTTGTCCTAGGTCCCTCCATTTCCCTGCAAATGACATAAGAAGACATTGTATCTTGTGAGCTATTATGTCTCAAGCCCCTAATCTAGTAAGTGCCTTAGCCTCCCCTCACCTGCCCCCACTCCCAAACAAAGTAATCCTATCTACTTAGGAGGCTGAAATCTAGAGATTTTGGTTCAAAGCCATGGTAGAAAAGTCCAAGAAACCCTATCTCTAATTAACCAGCACAAAGCTGAGCTGGAATTGTATCTCAAGTGGTAGAGTGTCAGCCATGAGCAAGAAAGCTAAGTAATGTGAGGTCCTGAGTTCAAGCTCTAGTACCTGCACTAGAAAAGAAATAAAGAAAAAAAAGAGTAGGCATTCAGTAAAGAATAATAGCAATAACAACAATAATAACTAATTTATTTCCAGATTTCGACTCTGTAATGAACACCCGCACTATCAGAATTACTTTCATGGTGCTTAAATTTGCATTTCAACTTGTCTTAGCCACAGTAGCAAAGCATTTGGTAAACATATCTGGATGTTGCTGTGAAGGTATTTTTTCAGTTGAACATTGAAGTCAGTAGATATTTGAGAGAAGCAGATGACCCTAGAACATGGGCGGGGTGAGGAGGCTCATGCTCATCCACAGTTGAAGCTTTAGAATAAAGACTGAGCTCCCCCAAGGAACAAGGAGTTCTGCCACTTTTCACAAAATATATGCTCACTGAATAATGAATGAATTTAAGATGATGGCAGCGCCTAATGGGTATATGGGGATTTTAGGACAGAAGTAATCTCACCTCACCTTCCTAAATGTGTCTTTTCCCTCAGTAACGTCAGCATGAGTGGCTTAGTGCTGCTGAGAAAATGTGTCAGGAGAACATTCTCTACCTTCTATAGAAGCATAGTGCAATATTTTCTTTCCTGATCATTGCTTGCTTTTATATAATAAAATGAAATCTATTGTCTTTGTACATAAAAGATAATTTAAGAATAGTAGGGGGGCTGGGGATATAGCCTAGTGGCAAGAGTGCCTGCCTCGGATACACGAGGCCCTAGGTTCGATTCCCCAGCACCACATATACAGAAAACGGCCAGAAGGGGCGCTGTGGCTCAAGTGGCAGAGTGCTAGCCTTGAGCGGGAAGAAGCCAGGGACAGTGCTCAGGCCCTGAGTCCAAGGCCCAGGACTGGCCAAAAAAAAAAAAAAAAAAAGAATAGTAGGGGCTGGGGATATGGCCTAGTGGCAAGAGTGCTTGTCTCGTATACATGAGGCCCTGGGTTCAATTCCCCAGCACCACATATATAGAAAATGGCCAGAAGTGGCGCTGTGGTTCAAGTGGTAGGGTGCTAGCCTTGAGCAAAAAGAAGCCAGGGACAGTGCTCAGGCCCTGAGTCCAAGCCCCAAGACTGGCCAAAAAAAAAAAGAAAAAAGAGAAAAAAAGAATAGTAGAAACATAGACCTTCCCTACAATTCAGCCATACCACTCCTAGCCATCTACCCTGAACCAGAATATGATAAGGGCACCTGCACTTCCATGTTTATTGTCACACTATTCACAATAGCTATGATATGGAAACAATCTAGGTGACCCACAATAGAAGAGTGGATCCAAAAAGTGTGGTACCTATATACAATGGAATTTTATGCAGCCATAGAAAGAATAAAAAAATGTCATTTGCAGGGAAATGGATGGAACTAGAGCAAATCATGTTAAGTGAGGTAAGCCAAGATCAGAGAGACGAAACCGCACATGTTCTCTCTGACACGCGGAAGTTAGATATAAAATGCATTAGGATATGATAAATTACACAGGATTCTAGATACATACAGTGAAACCAAAAGAGGATACTCTTAGGAGAGAATCATAAAGGTACAATATGCAATTACCTCTTCATATGTATGTAAAATAATATACACCCTGAAATGAACTCCAAAGACATAGAAACAAAGGACTTAAAATGTTTTCTGATGATTCTGTATTCTTTTCCTTATAAACGGTATATTCACGTGCATATCTATAGGATGGCAGAGGGAGGGCACAGAATCCAAGGGAAAAGGGTAAAAATCTGCATCAGTGGCACACACTGGACATTGATGTGAGTGAATTATGCAACTCATGGGTAGAGATGGGAGGGAGGGACTGGGAGAGAATGAGGAAACAAATGACTCTGTATGGAAGGAAATGCACTTATTACATGACACATGCAAATGTAACCCCTCTGTATATCACCTCTATAATAACAATAAAGTAAATTTAAAAATAAAGAATAGTCGAAACAACAAGATACAATCCAGAGGTGTTAGGGACATTGGGATATTGGGGTGTTCCACAAGAATGAGGACAGCAGCTTTACTCAGCAAGGCAAAGTTTACTTCTGTGCAGAAGGATGCATGAGAACACCAAAGAGGGTAAAGCTGAATGCTTATGCACATGATTCAGGCAGGCCTTATGCCACAGTTTCTTGTCCTGATGCAGTGAGCTCTACCCCTTTATCTGGACTGGTCAGGCACAGAGTTGATAGTCTCTCATGATTGGCTAACACCCAACATTCAAACGAAAAGGGCAAGGAGTCCTATTGGAGAGCTTTTAACGAATAACAGGTTCTTCCAACAGGAAGAATCTGGACAAGTCTCACAGAAAAAGAAAGCAAGGCATAGCAAGAAAGGCTTAGAAAGCAAGAATCTGGAAAAAGAACTGGGAATGGGGCAAGTCAAAATGGAGTGTTTCAAAGAAATATATCATACTTTGATAGAAAAGACTATCTCTTACAGAGGCAAGTGAACAATAGCCTAAATAGGAACTAATTCCAGAAAAATCAATCAAAGATGCTGCAGTGTGCCTATTGATAATGAAAGAGAGGACCTAGGCTGGAAAGGTATAGAAGATGATTGAGTGAAAAGGGAGATCAGCAACTCTGGGTGATAAGATAACTGGTTTTTAGGGTGGCCTCTAGTGCTGTCAGGGAAACATTGAGACAAAGGTCTACAAGGAGAATGACAGGTCCTGCCATATAGCCTACATAGAGATGGACAGTTATAAGAAGAATGTGCTCTCTAGGGGAAAAGGGTAAAGATGTTACCATTAGTGATCTCTACTATCTGCCAGTGGTTTATCTTGAGTTATCATACATACCTATTGTCCCTGTCCTTTATCTTTTATTTTTAGGGTGTTTTTTGTTTGTTTGTTTGTTTTTTGGTCAATTGTGAGGCTTGAACTCAGGGCATAGGCACTGTCCTTGAGCTCTTTTTCTCAAGCCAGTGCTCTACCACTTTTAGCCACAACACCATTTCTGGGTTTTGAGTGGTTCATTGGAGATAAGAGTCTCATAGGGACTTCTCTGCCCAGGCTGGCTTTGAATCTTGATCCTCAGATCTTAGCTTCCTGAGTAGCTAGGGTTACAGGCTCGAGCCATATCCAGAGCATGTAGACTATTAAGGTAAGAAAGAAATGGTGTAGGATAGCTTTTTTTAATAACTGTGACAATATATCTGAGATAATTGAATAAAATAAAAGAATGAAGGTTTATTTTACTTCATAGTTTCAGAGGTTTTGGTGTATGGTTGATTGGCTCCATTGCTTTGGAAAGAAGCATCATGGTGAGAGTATGTGTTAGAGAATAGCTGCTCACCTCATGGCAGCCAGGAAGCAGAGAAAGAAAGAAGGGCTAAAGTTTCAATATCCCCTTCAAAGGCATGCTCCCAGTGACCTCCCTTCTCTTTGGTAGGCTCCAACTCCTCCAGGGATGCTAAACCTGGAGACCAATTCTCTATCCCATGGGTCTTTGGGGACATTGAAGACCTAAGCATAGCAAGGAACACAAGAATATGGAAAGAGGTGAGCTGCTCAGAAGCAAGGGACAGTAACCTGGTCTTGAGTTCACGCCCATGACCAACCAGCAAATAAACAAATAAATAAATATCACAAAGCATCAGTTCAGACAGCTATTGTGCCAAGAGACTACAGTAGTTATAGTTGTTTTATTTCACTGCCATGCGCAGTTTTAAAACACTACACACCTACTGAGAGATGAACAAACAGGCAGACAAAAAAGCCCAGAGTATTGTCCATCGTGAGAAGCTAGAGCTTCTCCCTTGACACAGGGACAATAGGAATTCTCTCTCTCTCTCTCTCTCTCTCTCTCTCTATATATATATATATATATATATATATATATATATATATATACATATATGTATATATATATACATATATATATGTATATATATGTATATATATATATACATATATGTATATATATATATATATGTATGTATTTCTTCTCAACCAAAAACCTCTTCCACATACTCTCTCCTGTAATCAAGGAGTAATAACACCTACAGTGCAAGACTATTCAAAGAATTACAGCTCTTATAAAGTGTTGGGCACACATAGGCCTTCAGTGAATACTATTTATTGTATGAAATAATACTACTTCTAAACAAAACAAGAACAATAGCAACCTGGCTTCCTGAGTATGAAGAGGGCTGAAGGAATAAGAAGAATCTTTCTTTATCTCTTTCTGGAGCTTGTTTCTTTCTTGCTGTTTTGGATGATTGACTATATTTACTTTTAAAAAAGGAAGTACCTTGGAGTACTGGGCTGAGTGAGTTTAGATGCTAGCTTCCTTCTGTGAGTCACTGTTAAATATTTCTGTTTTGGGCGAGTACTGTCAGCCCCAAGCCTGAACATCACAGTTTGCACAAACATTATTTCGTTGTATTTTTCTACTTGGCTTTCTTTCTTGTTAGCTTGAACAGCTATTAAAACTCATCCATTAAAATTCACTTCCCTGTGGAGCTAAAGAGTAATTTTCTGCCTAAACCACTTAGGTTTGTTGTAAGGTTCAAATTAAAGCAAGTGCAAAGAAAGTGTTTTGCAGAGTGCTTTGCTGGGAGGGCGAAGCAGTAGACTGGAACATGGGATTTGAAATCTAAAATCTATGTATGGAGTCAAAGCTTTCTGATAGTTTCTTTTGCACCTATACTTTGATGTTCTTTTTAAAAATGGTAACAGTACAGACATGGTTGTAATCCCAGAACTTGGAAGACTGAGGTAGAAAGATCATGAATTTGAGATCATCCTAGGCTATTAAATAGTGAGTTTGAGGCCAGCCAAGGCTACATATCAAGGCCTTGTCTCAACGACAACAACAGTAATAACAATAAAAATAGTAATTCACTGTATGGCTTCTATCTCATTGATTCAATTCTGATCATGATACATGATTTACATATATCATAGACATAACACTCATCCTAAGAAGTATGATTATGAGTTCTTGTGCCAGTATCAAGCTGTTTTTATTACTATAGCTGGGGGAGGAGTGGGAGGGAGTAACAAGTTTGACAAGAAACATACTCACTATCTTCCATGTGTAACTGTAACCCCTTTGTACATCACCTTGACAATTAAATTTTTTAAAAGACAGATGATCCCACTTCTCTACAACAACCAGAAATGATAGAGTCATTTATCAATAAAGGCATAGCAGGAAATCTTGGATGGTTACAAAATAGCCAAAGCAATTGTATTACTTGTAGTGTATTTTAGTGATATGTAATTCAAAATAAATATTTTTCTTGATGCTAACAACAACAACAAAGAAGTATGATTGCATTATTTTTTTAAAAAAAATTTTAAGTAAGAGACCTGAGGTTCTGACAGGTAAAGTAACTTCCTTAAAACTCACACAGCTCTGGGGCAGGTGCTGATGGCTTATGACTGTCATTCTAGCTACTCAGGAGCCTGAGTTCTGAGGATCATGGTTCCTGGGCAGGAAAGTCTGTGAGACTCTTATCTCCAATTAACTAGCAAAGAGCTGTAAGTGGAGCTGTGTGGCTCAAAGTAGTAGAGTGCTAGTCATGAGCACAAAAGCTCAGGGACAATACTCAGGCCCCGAGTTCAAGCGCCAGGACTAGCGCTAGGACTAGCGCGCGCACGCGCGCGCACACACACACACACACACACACAATTGCACAGCTCTGAAGTAATACAGCTAAGATCTCAAGCAAAAAGTTGGATGCTAGAAGTCATGCTACCTAATATGCTGTCATGAAGGCTATGTGAAATACTGTATATGAAAAATCTATTGTAAGGTCTAGTATGTTAGTGCACACTTGTAATCCCAAGAGTCAGAAGCAAGAGCATCATGAGTTTGAGACCAGCCTAGGCAAAGTTATTAAGACTCTATCTCAAAAACAAAATATAAAGAAAAAAGTTGGAAGCATGGCTCTAGAATGCTTACATAGACAGCATACACAGCACTGACAGAAAAAATACTGAAAGTTTTGTGACGTTGTTGACATTTATTATTGTACTTTATTTTTTTTAATTTTAATTTTTTTTGCCAGTGCTGGGCCTTGGATCAGGGCCTGAGTACTGTCCCTGGCTTCTTTTTGCTCAAGGCTAGCACTCTGCCACTTGAGCCACAACACCACTTCTGGCCGTTTTCTATATATGTGGTGCTGGGGAATTGAACCCAGGGCTTCATGTATACAAGTCAAGCACTCTTGCCACTAGGCCAGATTCCCAACCCCATTATTGTACTTTAAAAAGTAATTTATCCCTAATCTTGACATTTTGAATCACCTCTACATAGGCAAAAGAAAACTCAAAACAAAATATCCTATTCCATAAGTGAATTAAAGTTACAGGTTCTACTCCTTAAACTAAGTTAGTTTATATAGTAAAATAGGAAAGAGAAGATTCTAGTTTCTCTAGGCTTTCTTCTTTTCTTTCCTTTTTTTCTTTTCCTTCCTTCCTTCCTTTCTTGCTCTTTTTCTTTCTGAGATAGAAAAATATATATATAGTCTAGACTGGCCTCAAACTTTAGATTCACCAGCTTCAGTCTCTTGAATGCTGGGATTACAGTTGTTTGCCACCACACCTGGATGCAGTCAGGTAATGTGGAAAAGTCATTTTGCTTCTGGTTCAGGTGGCTCGTGCCTGTAATCCTAGCTGCTCAGGAAGCTGAAATCTAAGGATCACACAGTTTAAAGCCAGCCAATCCAGTAAAGTCCTTCAGGAGTATAAATCAACAAATGAGAGGTGTCTGTACATGCATGTTTTTGGCAGTTCCAGTTACAGTAGCCAAACTGTGGAAGCCAACTAAATAAGTGTCCAACAATGGACAAGTGACTAAAGAGAATGTGTCATATAGTCACAATGGAGGATTGTTCAGCCATAAAGAAGAAAATGCATGAAAATAAGTGAAATAAGCCAGATCCCTCCCCCACAAAGACAGTATTTCATGGTTTCTTCTGCAGGTAGAAACTTAAAGCAGCAGCAACAACAAAATCATCCATGAGCTGAGAAGAGCAGGGACTATTCAGGCCTGGGAAAGAGGAATGTAAAATAAACAGAAATAGAAGTGTCATAGTGAATTCTACTGATTTGTATCGTTAACATATGTTAACAACTATGATAATAAAAAGAAAGAAAAAGCCTATCTCCTATTTGAGATATTCAGTGACTTATCATTAACTATATTCTACCATGCTGTGAAACACTAAGACTTATTTCTCCTAAACTTAACATTGAACAATGTCTCCTCAAAGCCTGCCCCTGCTTCCCCAGCCTCTGGAAACTAACACTCCATGCTGAAATTCTGTGAGAGTCGTGTTTTAGATCCCACATATGGCAAGAACAGGTAACTTGTACTTTAGATATTCTGTATGCCCTCATTTCATGAATATGCCTGCTGCCCATAATATTTGACACTGTAGGAACTGACCTCAAATTAGGAGAAAGGACAAGATAGTATTGTTTAAACCCCCAGAGATATGCAAAGTAGAGTAAGTTTTTCTAGTGCAATGCTCTTTCTTGCACCTCTCTCTCTCTCTCTCTCTCACACATATATACATGTGTATAATTACACAGACACACACACAGAGTAAGAGCAATCTGAAAGATGGCATATGAAAAATCTGGGAAAGTCCTGAATCAAGAAGGTTTGGTGTAAGAAATGTGGGACAAACCCAGGGCATTCTAAATGCTGGGGTGATCAGCCCCAGACAGACAAAGCATGGAGGAAAGAGGACTAATACTGATGAGCCATTATCATGTGCCTAGCATGGTGTTGTTCACTTGAGGTGACCCTCAGCACCCAGTCCCATGTATAGTTTTTGTTGTTCTGTGTTCCATTGCTTCAGGTACACAGTTAACAATAGCACTGCCCCCATTCGAAGCCTGACATTCTGTAGTTCCTCTCTTTTCTTTATTTGTCTATTTGTTCCATGTTATTTGCAGAAAGCAAAATATTTGCCATTGAAGATATTTTTACAACCAAACACATTTGTCACTCCCCCCATAAACTTTTATAAACATATCATGAGATCAAAGCAGTTGATTTATCATTGCTTAAAAAAAAATCCTCCAAAGCATTATGCTGTTATTTTAAGCAGCATTTTAGGTCCTGGCTGATTTATTTACTTATCATTTCTTTATGAGTCATCTTTATATTTCAAAAGTAATTAATTACAAATAATCATACAAAAATAAGCACACTATCTCACCTTCCTTCAACCCCCACTTTACCTCACCAATTTTTTTTCTCATAAATTATCCACTATTATCAATTAAGTATCCTTGCCCATACTTTCTATGTGTGGATAAATAAAAGAAAGGTGGAGTTGGGTGCTAATGGCTCATGTCTATAGTTCTAGTCACTCAGGAAGCTGAGCTCTGAGAATCAAAGTTCAAAGCCAAGCCATGTAGACAAATTTGAGAGACTCTTACCTCCAATTAACCAGCACAAAGCTGCAAGTGGAGGTGTGGCTCAAGTGGTAGCACATGAACATTGAGAAAAACAGAAGCTAAGCAAGAATTCAAGGTCCTGAGTTCAGGCCTCAGTGGTAGCACAAAAGAAGGAAAGACGGAAGGAAGGAAGGAAGGAAGGAAGGAAGGAAGGAAGGAAGGAAGGAAGGAAGGAAGGAAGGAAGGAAGGAGGGAGGGAGGGAGGGAGGGAGGGAGGGAGGGAGGGAGGGAGGGAGGGAGGGAGGGAGGGAGGGAGGGAGGGAGGGAGGGAGGGAGGGAGGGAGGGAGGGAGGGAGGGATCCATACACACATGCGTGCATACATACATATGTTCATGCATACATGTACGTGGGTTTGTTTCCAATCCCCAATGGTGAGGAAGTAGACACTTAGGATTGGCCAGCTGGACTCAGTTTAGACAGTCCCAATTTTGCTGTCAACCTAAGGCACTAAAATCCAGAGTCAGTGGGACACCCACCTTCTTCCCCACAGGCCAAGTTAGGGAATTGACCTTGGCCACATCAATGTCTTGGAGCTTCCTCCACAGCTCGTTTGTTCTAGCATTTGATGGCCTTGGCCTCACCAAGCACACAAGTAGGTGGTTGTTTTCTGTTTTCTTTGTGACAGATTCAGTGGTCAGGGGGAATTCCAAGCTGGTATGTGTGGTGATCTGGCTTGCTTCTCCTGGGAGTGCTTTCCCAGGATATTGGTCTGCCTCCAGAGTCACAGTGATGTAAGTCCCCTAAGTGAAAGACATGCAGATTCTGTGCATGTGTTTGTGTGGGAGAGGGGGAGAGGAGAGAGATCATGTGTGATTGTGTATGTGTGTATGACAGAGATTGCACATGTGTGTGTGCATGCATGTGTATGTGTGTGTCTGTCTGTCTCTTACCATAGTATCTTGTCATTTAAGTCTTCCTCCTTGCCTTTGGAAGGGCAGGCACTACCTTCCTTGGCTTTCAGTGCTTAGAGCCACTTTGAAAAGGCCCTCTAATCTCTCTGTCTCCTCTCTCTTTTTCTTTCTCTCTCTCCCTTCCTCCTCTCCTTCTCTCCCTCTCCTTTCCTCTCTCTCCTCTCTCTTTTTCTTTCTCTCTCTCCCTTCCTCCTCTCCTTCTCTCCCTCTCCTCTCTCTCTCTCTCTCTCTCTCTCTCTCTCTCTCTTTCCTTCTTTCCACCTTTCCTTCTTTCTTCTTCTTTTCAGGATTGGGGTTTAAACTCCAGGTCTTATACTTGCTAGGCTTCCAGTCAGATGTTCTGACACTGACCCCACTACCTAGCTCTACCACCCAGACCTTTTAGTTTCATTTATGTTTACTTTTTGACTAGCACTTCACATGTATACCTTGGCTGACATGGACCACCACCACCACCACCACCATCGTCGTCATCATCATCATCATCATCATCGTGTGTGTGTGTGTGTGTGTGTGTGTGTGTATGTGTGTGTGTACTGAGGCTGGAACTTTGGACCTTAAAATCTCAGGGGATTTGGGGCTTTTTGCTCATGCCTGGTGTTCTACTGCTCAAACCATACCTCCAGTTCTGGCTTTTTGCTGGTTAATTGGTGATAAGAGTCTCTCTGACTTGTCTTCCCAAGTTGGCTTTGAATATCAGTTACCAGATCTCAGCCTCCTGAGTAGCTAGGATTATCGGCATGAGCCCACCATACTTTTATTTATACTTCTGTATAGCTGAGATTACATATGCACACCTCCAGATCCAACTGTATTGGTTGAGATGAAGGCTTCCAATTTTCTTGTCCAGGTTGGTCTTGAGTTGGAATCCCCTCTATCTTTACCTCCCAAATATCTGAGATCACATGTGTGAATCATCAACCTCTTTTTTGTTTGTTTGTTTGTTTTACTGATCATACTATACTTATTATTCTATTACTTCCTTCCAATGATCAACAATAGCCTTCTGTCATCATTAAAAAAAAAACCCTGCAGAGCAAGCCAGTTACTGCTGGATTATGCCCCTAAACCTAGCTATTCAGTGGGCTTAGATCTAGAGAACTGGTGTCTGAAGCCAGCTCGAAGAAGAAAAATCAAAGAGACTATCTCCAAAATAACTGGCAAAAAGATGAGCTGAGCAAACAAGTAAGAGGTCTTGAGTTCAAATGTCAATACTGCCAAGAATAAAAAAGAGTAATAATATGCAGAGCAGGCTATCTGATACAGCTGAAAGTAATGGCTATGGGTACTACTGATGTGTATATGCACAAAATAAAATTCATCACTTTATCCTGCTCCTCAACACTTTTTCCAAAATTACTTAATGATTTGTCATTTATGTACATACGCATGTACTTAAGCTTACCTTGATTTATGAATGGTTATGGATTTATAGTAACATCTTTGTGAAGCTTGTCCTTACCTATATCCAAAAGCAGGATCATTCAAATTTCCAGAGCAAGTCCAACACACACATAAAGCAAGAAGAACTGTGAAGTACTCAGCTATCATGAAGACATCATGAAGGAAGGAAGAGGCCTCACAGTTTATAGTGTCTCTTTGTTGATTAATGGCAGGTCCTCAAGCATCAGCAGGCACAGCTAAGTATTTCCCTCTTCCTTTACCTGCCTGCTCACTAAACCTCTCATCTATACAACTGCATATGTATAGCGAGCTCATAAAAGAAGAACTGGTAACTAGAAATGAAAGGGGCAATCTCAAAATTGCAGAACCTTGCAGTCAACATTGGAGGTTATAGATTCTCAAATGTTATTGCTTGTGAAATCTGCTCCAACCTGATCATAATCAAGCTTCCAGTGTGTGGTGTGTGTGTGTGTGTGTGTGTGTGTGTGTGTGTGTGTGTGTGTGTGTGTGTGTGTTGGTACTGGGGTTTAAATTCAGGGCCTGGGCGCTTTCCCTCAGCTTTTTCACTCAAGGCTGGCTTTCTACTACTTGAGCCACACAGCACTACTTTCAGCTTTTCAGTGGTTGGAAATAAAAATCTCAAGGAGTTTCTTTTTGAACTGAGATCCTCAGATCTCGTCCTCCTAAGTAGCTAGGATTAGAGGTGTAAACCACTGACACGTAGCTGAGAAATGAGTAATTTTCAATATAAATTTGTTGATTCTCTCAAAAAAGCCTTCCGCCCCCCCCACTCCTTCCACCCCCAGGAGGGAGGCATCTCTCAGGCTGAACTGGTATATTCAAAAAGGGAGAGAATTTAAGTTCTGTGATTTTCTTTTCATTTGCATCTTTCTAACACTGTTCAAATTTTTAAAAATATGACCTCTTCCTCCCAGGAGAAATGAGATTTATTTACTTTTTATTAAAAACATTAGCCCATGCTTAGATCTATCATAACATACATTTTCAAAGCAAGGTGAACAAAATACTCCAATGAATCAAATCCTAAAATGTTCCCCTCATATAAAGCCAATCTTGAGATAAAACTGCTGAAAAATACTTGTTTTTTAAAAATAGTACATTCTAGTTCTTAGGCTAGAGAGAGAATATTTTTCCTCCATTTTATTTTATTTTATTTTAGTGCTGGTTCTGGGGCTTGAACTCTGGGCCTGGGTGCTCTCCCTGAACTCCTTGTATTCAAGGCTAGCACTCTACCACTTGAAACACAGGGCCTTTTCTGACTTTTTCTGTGATTAATTGAAGGTAAGAGTGTCATGGACTTTCCTTGCCCGGACTAGCTTTGAGCCATGATCCTCAGATCTCAGCCTCCTGAGTAGCTAGGATTACAAACGTGAGACACCGGCAGCTGGCTTAATTTTCTTTTTATTATTAGCTTACATTAGTTATACAGAAGGGGAGGCACCTTTACATTTCCACATATGTCCACATATAATAATATGTTCCAGTCAATCTCACTCCATCAATGGGGGAAGAATTTTGGTAGCCAGAACACATTAATTTGCATATTTGTTTGTACCTAGTTTAATTTTGTTTTTAAAAAATTTCTTAAGACAGGGTCTAACTTTACGTGGCCCAGGCTAGCCTCAAACTTGTGATCATCTTGCTCTGCTTCCCTAGTGCTGAGATTATAGGGCCATGTCCTGCCTGTCATGTGTGCCTATTTTAAAATGAATGCTTCACTTTTTTTTTCTTGACCAAATAGCTTTCATTGCACGTCAGATAACATGAATAAAACCTTTTCGTTAATTTAAAAAAATCAATGAGGCATTAATTTCATAGAAAAATTTTAATAACCTGTGCTTATGTGAAAAATTTTATACTTAATACAATACAAAAAAACAAAGTTATAAGACTAGTATATAGTTCAAATAGTAGAGTACTTGCCTATGGAGTGTGAGGCCCTGAGTTCAATCCCCAGTATCTCAATACAAAACAGATCAAAACCACAAAACAAAACAAAATGCCAAGTTATAACTTCTGGTGTTTAGCTCCTTCCCTTAACTACCACATTTCTTGGACTGGCAGTCACACTCCTCTGTGAGCTCAAGACTTCGTCTTGGACAATTGCAAATCAAATAATGGGCAAATCAAGAGTTTAACAGAGGGGCTGGGAATATGGCCTAGTGGCAAGAGTGCTTGCCACATACACATGAAGCCCTGGGTTCGATTCCCCAGCACCACATATATAGAAAACGGCCAGAAGTGGCACTGTGGGCTCAAGTGGTAGAGTGCTAGCCTTGAGCAAAAAAGAAGCCAGGGACAGTGCTCAGGCCCTGAGTCCAAGCACCAGAACTGGCAAAAAAAAAAAAAAAAAAAAAAAAGAGGGTTTAACAGATGAAACAATGAGTTCCTTAGTTTGTACACATAGGTTTCATTCCATTTCAAACCTTCTTAAGCTTCCTAAATTAAAGCTCACTTGGGCTGATCATAATAGATAAGGGTCTTTGGAAGTCTGCAGCTGCTATCAGAAAACCTTCCATATCTCATACATCTGGACTCATCAAAGTAGAAGTAATCTGAAACTCTTCAAACTGAACTGTTCAAAGCGTTGGATTGTCTAGAAACTGTGGCTCTAGTTGTGAGGTCAGTAACCAAGAGATCCAGGCCTGCCACACTGACCTTCCTTAACAGCCACAACCTAGGACACCCAAAAGCCCCAAAAGCCCTAATCTGGATGCAGAAATGATAGCGTGGATGAAGGGCAAGAGGATAAAGGAGATTCCAGCCACATGCCAGTGGCTCACACCTATAACCCTAGCTCCTTAGGAGGCTCAGATCTGAGGATTGTGGTTCAAAGTAAGCATGGGCAGAAAAGTCCCCACAAGACTCTTATCTCCAATTAATCACTCAAAAACTGGAAGTGGAGCTGTAGCTCAAAGTGCTGGAGCACTAGCCTTGAGCAAAAGAACTCAGGGACAGCGCCCAGGCTGAGTGAAAGTCTCATGATGAAAAGAGAGAGAGAGAAGTGACAAAGAAGTCTTAGAATTAGTTTTATTTAGGATGCATAAAATCATAAAAAGAGGGGCTGAAAGGAGGCTCAATGATAGAGTGCTTTCCTAGCATGTACCAGACTCAGTTTCCTTGGCTGGCAACCAAGAGAAACTATGCTATCTGTGAAACACACACACACACACACACACACACACACACACACACACACACAATAACATTAGCTTAGATTTAAAAATGATTTTATAGAGGGGCTAGCATTTCACAAGTCAGCTACTGAGTAACATTTCTTTTTCTAGATAATGTCACCCTTTCCTTTCCTTTTTCCTAGTTCCCCCCTCCCATCCCTTCGCATGAGCTGAAATTACATTTTTAAAAAGTTAAAAATCGAGCTGGGCACCAGTGTCTCATGTCTGTAATCCTAGTTACTTGGGAGGCTGAGATCTCAGGATCATAGTTGGAAGCCAGCCCAGGAAGGATAATCCATAAAACTCTTATCTTCAATTAACCACCAAGAAGCTGTAAGTGGCGCTGTGACTGAAGTGATAGTGAGCCACCTTGCACTAAATGCTATTAGTCTGGTTGAGTCCTTCTGTTGCAATACACTGCAGATGTGCAAGCCTGCTCATCTGAGGTCCTGTCTACTTGCCACCATTATAACACACACATTTTATATACTAATCTTCATGCTAACTCTCAAGATAGGTTTTCTTATTATCTCCATTTAACAGAAGAGGAAATTAAGGCACGATGTACACAATGACTTTCCCAAGATTGTATTGAAAATAAGAAATGAAGCCAGGATTTCAATGCAGGTTTGTCTGTGGTCTTCAGAGGAGGTGAGGCCAGCAAAGAAGAAGAAATAATAGCAGCAAAAAGCATCTTCAAGAGGGCTTGCAAAAATAGTTGCAAAAGAATGAGATAAAAAGCAGCACAGGAAATAAGATAAGGAGCAGGTCCTTGTGGTTTTGTGGGAGGAAGAGGAGAAAAAGAAAAATCTTTGAGAGGAAGATTCAAAGAATGATTTGTATCTCTGTCACCCACAGCTCATCATGAGCCTCTCTACCTAAGGACAAGGCAAAAAACCTTTGCTGAGAGAGCAAGGGGATGGAGAGATGTATGGAATTCACATGCAAATGAATGGCTCTGCCCAAGAGATGCTGCTGTTGCCCACTCCTGGAGATGCAGGGAGGGAAGAGAGCAGGCAGGATGGTCTCTGCTGCAACGCCAGACAGGGCAGAGTTGAGCGCTATCATCATGATAAGCCACGGCACATGTTTGCAGGAATGCATTTCAGGTTCTCATGAGAAGACAAAGTTACATTTGAAACCTGACTGGCGTGGGAACAAGTTGGAAGAAAATCTGAGGTCAGACTTTGTAGCCTTTAGCTATGTATCACTTCAGATATCTTAGGGCAGGTTTTATGGCCTCCTAGACAGAAAATAACTGTAGCTTAGGAAATAATGTGTGTGTGTGTGTGTGTGTGTGTGTGTGTGTGTGTATACATGTACACACTGGGTGCTGTTCCTTAGCTTTATTGCTCTAGGCTGGCTGGCATTCTACCACTTAAGCCACACTTCCAGTGCCATTTTTTTGTTTTGTTTTGTTTTGCCAACTAATTGTAGATAAGAGTCTCATGGACTTTCACGCCTGATCTGGCTTCAAACTGTGATCCTTACATCTCAGCATCGTGAGCTAGGAAACAATTCTGTTTAAATGCATGGCCATTGAGCATTAATTTTCCCTTTGAAGGAATGGCAGTGCATTGATGATGGTAGACAACACAGAAAGCAAACTACTTGTGTGTAATTCATTAGTCTTGCCTTCCCATGAAGCCTTTGTGTTGATAGCTGGATTACAGTCCTCCGGATGATAGGACAACCTTCCAGTTTTACAGAATTCTAACAAATCACATTTATAATTGTCATTCTCTCCCACACTAAACTATTTCCCAATCCTTTCTTCCCTTCCTTCTTCCTTTTCTTTCTTCTTAATTCTATTTTCTGTTTCATTCTCCCTCTTACCATCTCTCTTTCTTATCTTCCTGTAAATAATTGGTTAGCTCATAGTTAATAAAAATGAAAGTTGACTTAAATTAGATGTAAAAATGAATTATTCTTTAGAGAAGGGCAGAAATGAAGGAATTATTTGTAGAGAAGTTACTTAAATACGTCATCAAAAAAAAGCTAAAAAGGGGGCTGGGGATATGGCCTAGTGGCAAGAGTGATTGCCTTGTATACATGAGGCCCTGGGTTCGATTCCCCAGCACCACATATACAGAAAATGGCCAGAAGTGGTGCTGTGGCTCAAGTGGCAGAGTGCTAGCCTTGAGCAAGAAGAAGCCAGGGACAGTGCTCAAGCCCTGAGTCCAAACTCCAGGACTGGCCAAAAAAAAAAAAAAAAAGCTAAAAAGAAACAAACAACAAAACCAAAACAACATTAGCAAAAAGAAAAAGGCAGATCAGGTAGAATATGCCTGCAATCCCAGTACTCAGGACTGAGTGAGGCTGAAGCAGCACTTCCAGTCTGAAGTCAGCCTGGCTGCAGAGTGAGACTCTGACTCAAAACTGAAAAAATAGGAGTTAGGAGATTTAGCTCAGTGGAAGAGCACTTGTCTTGTAAGTGGGGGGAGTGGGAGGTAGAAGATTCAGTGGGGGCATGCAAGGGGTGTAAGGGCTGCAGGGGAAGGGAGAAAGAAGGGAGGAAAGGGGGCCAGGGGCCAGGGGGCCAGGGGCAGAACTAATGATGGAGACTGAGACATAGGGAGAGAGCCAGGAGGAGGTGTGGCCTCAGGGAAGATTTCAGACCCACTGCGTCAGTTACCTGGGTTACAAATGATGGGCGGGGACTTCCAGGGAAGGGGCCACGTGTGCACCGAGAGGAAAACAAAGAGAAGGCGCTATTTTTTTCCAGACGGACCTAACACAAGGTAGGGAGGAAAGGAGATGGGGAAATTTTTTTTAAAAGGTTGTTTTTAAAGTTCTAGAAAACTAGGATTGAGGAAAGCAATGGAAGATACAGAGTGCCAAACGTGGGAAGAAGTGGAACTGTTATCTAGGCACCAGATACTAATGGGAGCCTGGGTAGGAAGAGGAGGATGCTAGAAGTAGATGGGGGTCAGATTAGGAAAAGATGGCTTGGCACAATCAGTAGCAGCTCCCAAATGTGAGCCCCTGTCACTTCCCCTGGGGGTGGATGAACACTCAAACTGGCACATCCTTGTTTCAATTTGATTGGAGCATACTTGTACTTCTTCTGATGTCTGAGTGGCCTTCATATGCTATCTGTGGTGACTTAGGCCACAATCACCAGGTGATTCTGCCTTATGACTTAACCAAAAATGCCATGATGACCCAGACCAAGTTTAATAATGTTCTCTGGGAATTCACTCATGAGAAACAGAAAAGCCACATTTTGAGAGGTCAAATTGGGAGTCTTTATTAGAAAGCTGGTGACTACAGCAGGACTTGTCTCAAAGACCTGCATGCCAAAGAGTAATTTGCACAAAGCTTTTAAAGATAAAAACCACATGTTAGGGGTGAGGACCTAAGCCCAACAAAAGCAAATCACATCAATGTGCTGGGCTTCATTGTAATACTGATCTCACAGTTGTTAGAGGATTCCATGGGAAAATATAAGTTTGGGGTAGGAAATACATTGCCAGTACATGTTAGTTACCTCTCTGTCCTAATGTCTAAGAATCTGTACAGAGAAATCTACTCCAAGTTGGTGCAGAAGAATAATATTTTAGATAAGAACTAGGGATTCATTCATGCTGGTTTCTGCCTTGGTGTTCTGCCAAATTTTGCTTCAGGCTCTGGATTTTCAGTCTTAGCCTTTGGAAAGCTAGATAGCTGACTGTCCCCCTTTTACTCTCATATTTTATATTCTTGAACTTGTTCATGACCTGTCACCATAGATCTAGGTAGATCCTGATCACACATCATCAACACCATTTCAGTTATGGCAGTAAGACCTCAAACATTTTGTGATTTCTGAAATAGGTGCTTTCATTCTACATGAAACTTAAGGTGAAAAATACCTTCACATTCTTTCTACATCAAGATTCTACCAGTTGATTTTTGTTTTTGATTTTTGCCTTCTTGCAGTCGAGGCCTTAGAGTTCAGGATCTTGTACTTACAAGGCAGGCACTCTACCACTTGAGCCATTCCTCCAGCCTTAAATTCTATTAGTTGAAATAAATACATGAGTAGCATGGCCATATGCCACAATAATTCATAGTAGCTGCTAAATCTATGAAAAATTTGCACAAAACATGAATTTTTCAAATAGATAAATAGGGACATGGATACTTGAGATAATTATGAATATAGTAGATAGAAACACTCAGGGAAAGTATTGTATACATTTTTAGACAACTGATATTTAAAAATTTAAACAATTAGAAGCAGACTAGTCAAGACTAGGGGTAACATTGTTTGATGTAGTTTCATTGTGTATTTAGTGGTACTGGGGCTGGCACGGCAATGGCTCCCATGTTCTGCCAACGGTTCCTGCCAGAAGTCCTTCCAGACGTGGGTAATATAAGGCCTTCATGGTATTCTGCCATTCTTTGTGGGTTTCCTTTAACTTTATCCATTCTCTTTGCAGTGCTCAGGATAGGTGTAGGTAAGAAAAAAAAAAAAGAAGTTAGGTGATGAAACAACCCAAATCAACATGTGACTCTTGTTTGGATCCTGAACCAAATCAACCCTGTGAAGACAATAAAGAAATTTTAAAAGAAGCATGATATGACATGACATTAAATATTATTGTTAAATTTTCAATGTACTTATCAAGTGTGAGTGCTTAACTAGGTGCCAGTTAGAAATGAAGGATGCTGAATAGGGAATGCTTGATGTCTGGGGTACACTTTAGAACCCCAAAGCAAGAATACTTGATATATAAGTATGGGGAAGACTGACCCAGCTGTAGTTATGGTTGAGGCAAAGCAATGGTGAATGTGGATTTAGCTGTTTTTTGTGTTTGTTTGTTTGTTTTTCCACTGCTTTGTTTGAAGTTTTCTAAGCTAGGGGCCAGTGGCTCACGTCTGTAATCCTAACCACTCAAGAGGCTGAGATCTGAGGATTAAGATTCAATGCCATCTGGGGTCAGACAAGTTCATGAGATTCTTATCTCCAATTAACCAGCAAAGGAAACAAACAGAAGATATTGTCTATTAATTGATGTGTGTGTGGATGTGTGTGTATTGCTGGGGATAAACCCAGGGCTTTGCATACACTAAACATATACTTTACCACTGAACTAAACTCAGCCTACTAGTCATTAACATTTAAGAACTATGAAGTAAAACAAATTAACCAGTTCATCTAAAAATTCAAAAATATTTCATTCATTACTGCTATTCTAAAAATAGTTCTAGTTTCAGCTAGGTACATTCATTTAAAATTTTTTATATTTCATTCTCTTAAAATATATAATTTCATTGTTATTATTTAAGGTGTTGTACGGGGGGGGGGTACCATTGTATAAGACAGGTAATAACTACATTTCTTTCTTGGAACAATGTCACCCCTTCCTTCACTCTCCCCCAGTTTTATCCTCCCATTTTTGCCTACTAGGTATACAGATCATATATAGAGTGAATACCATGAATGTATTTGTTCACCCTTCCTCCCTCCCTTTCTGCATCCCCCCCTAAAAAATGAAAAGCAAAAACCACCACCACCAAAAACAACAATAACAACCAGAAACCCATGTTTCCATTTCCTGGAGTTCCTTTTGATAAATCATATTTTAAATGTTAGGGAGGAACCTTTGGGTTTCTCCCCTCAGAGTAGCCTCCTTTAGTCTGATTGTTTTTATGTGAGAGTTCTGCCTAGAGTCCTGTATAGGTTATCCTGTCAAGTTATATTTTAGATAGCTAGCTACATTCTTAAATCAAAATAATTCATTGTTCATTGTCATGGGAATGCTAAGGAAAATTTACACTTCCAGATTCTGGTTTGCTGATCTCATGTTGTCAAGTTCCTTCTTGTTCTGGTTGTTGGGTTTTGCTGCAATTCTGTCTTTAATGATATCATAGCACAGTCATTTGGCTCAGGTCAGAAGGACCCAAGCTTTGGTTTTGTTGATTAGCAGGTATGGAATAGGAATGTCTACAATATGTCTTAATGCCCTTCTTGGATTATTTTTGTCTCCATTTCTACAGTGGTAATGTATGTTCAACATTGGTGTCCAAGCCAGGCACCTGTGGCTCACACCAGTAATCCTAGCTACTTAGAATGCTGAGCTCTGAGGATCACGGTTTGAAGCCAGCCTGGGCAGAAAAGTCCCCATGACACTCTTATTTCCAATTAACCACTAAAATCTGGAAGTGGAGCTGTGGCTCAAAGTAGTTCAAAGCCTTGAGCTAATGAGTTTAGGGACAGTGACCAGGCCTGAGTTCCAGTGCTACAACTTACAAAACAAACAACTATGTTGGTGTCCACACAGGAAATATTCATGTGCTTCTTGGCCAGGACCATGGGTCTATGGGAGTTCCTAACTTCTTTGAATCTGTTCTTTCATCGTAGTCACCAAGTCAACACCTCTGTCACTTGTTAAGAACTAAACATAATAACACACATAGAAATAAACCATAATTTGCTCTGAAATGTGGGTTATCATTTGTATCATGTCAAGATTCCTGCTTTAGGGGCTGGGGATATGGCCTAGTGGCAAGAGCGCTTGCCTCTTATACTTGAAGCCCTGGGTTTGATTCCCCAGCACCACATATACAGAAAATGGCCAGAAGTGGCGCTGTGGCTCAAGTGGCAGAGTGCTAGCCTTGAGCAAAGAGAAGCCAGGGACAGTGCTCAGGCCCTGAGTCCAAGGCCCAGGACTGTCCAAAAAAAAAAAAAAAAAAAAAAAAAAAAAAAGATTCCTGCTTTAACATTTTCTGCTCTGAGGAAAGACAATAGAATTTGAGAAGATGAATCTTCAATCAAACAAAACACTCAGGACATGTTTCATGATGAAGTCTGGGGGAGAAGGGAGGGGCAGCTATAGTGTCTCAATGATAGTGTTTTTAAACTAAGGCCTTGCTGAAGCTACACACACACACACACACACACACACTCACACACATGTGCCAGGGGGAAGGGCTGGTTTTCTGTAGGGCAGGGCAGAGTAGAAAAGTAGGGGAGACCTTGAGGCTGAGTCAAAGAGTTTACGGAGGAAATAAGTGAGCCCATTGGCAAATGTGCTTTTAGTAAGTACTTTAATCCGTACTCAATCAGTTGCAAGTAGCAGGAATCTTACTTCGATGGGCTTCAACAGAATGAATTGTTATTGACTTAACTGGAAAATCTAGAGTCTGAGCATCCTTAAACATGACTAAATCCAGGGAGGACAGTTTCCCCAAGGAACACCAGCATCCACCCATCACGGATAGCCAACTAGGTCACATGTGATAAAAACAACAGACATAGCCACCCCTAGGCCCTGAGAATGGAAAAGAAGAAATTACTCAAAGAAGTAGAGGTCACTGTGAGAGAAAGGCATACCCAAATATGTACAAAAGAATCTTCTGGAAGAAGCTATTGAAAGACATGTCTACTGAGTCCCTGTCCCTAATAATATTTTAGGACCATCAATGAAACTCAAAAAAGGACTGACATATCCTCCAAATCTACTATTCTGTAATTTGTACTTGTGTGTATCTACTGATACTTGGGTCTTGAACTCAGAGACTGGGCAATGCCCTTCATATTACTTTTTTACTCAAGGCTGATGCTCTACCACTGAGTCACACCTCCACTGCTGTCTTCTTCTAGTTAGTTGGAGATAAGAGTCTCGTGGACTTCTCTGCCTGTGCAAGCTCCAAAACACAACCCTAATATTGCAGCCTCTTGAGTAGTTAGGATTATAAGCCTGAGCCACTGGCACTGGATAGCCTGTAAGATATGTAAGATATTGTTTTCCCTTTGTATAATTCTCCTTAGCAGGCTGAATGTGTGAGATGAGGGGCCAAATTTAATGAGCAGTTTCATCCCAAGTGAGCACTCATTCTAGGATGGGGGTTTGAGTATCTGTGGACTTGTAGTAGCAACTACCGCACTGCAACATCAAGCAGCAAGTTGAAAGACAAGCCAACTTAACAGAGAAGGTACCTGACATTTCTAAATGTATAGTTCCGGGCAAGGCTGAATCTTGAGAACTGTCATCTAATAATACCTAATTGCTATCATGAGAGTATGTAAGTCACTCACTGTCTCTCATAGTTAAATTAGTATTTTAGCGTGAGACAGAGAGAGGTACAAGAAAATAAAGACATTCATGTAGGTCCAATGTCTAAAGACTTGAGGTCCTGACAGCCTTGTCTAGCCCCAAGGTCATCTGGGAACATAGCCATGAATTCATGACACTCCCATCCCTGTTGGTAGTGGTCTCATGAGCTGCTGTCTGCCCCACCAAAGGACTTTCTTTGTGTGTGTGTGTGTGTGTGTGTGTGTGTGTGTGTGTGTGTGTGTGTATTACTGGGGTTTGCGCTTCAGACCTTATGCTTCCAGTCTGATATGTGGTGTGTGTGTGTGTGTGTGTGTGTGTGTGTGTGTGTGTGTGTGTGTGTCTGCCAGTATTGGAGCTGAACTCAAGGACTGAGCATGGCCCTTTAGCTTTTATTTGCTCAACGCTGGTGCTGTACCACTTAAGTCATGGCTCCGACTTCTGGCTCTTTGGTGGTTAATTGGAGATAAGTGTCACACAGACATTCCTGCCTGGGCTGGCTTTGAACTATAATTTCCAGCTCTCAGTCTCCTGAGTAGGTGTGACCCATTGTTGCACTCTGGCCCACCTTGCTCTTGTTAATTAGAGATGAAGTCTATAGACTATGCTTCCTTGCCTGGCTTTAATATATGATCCTCCAAATCTCAGCATCCTTAGCTAGGATTACAGGCATGATCCACTAGTGCCCAACTAAGACTAACTTTTTACTTTGATTGGCTGATTCTAGTGTAAATGATTGAACAGAACTCAAGTCTCAGGCTCAATTCCATGTCATTTACTGAAGATGCTCCCAAGGTACCCAGCTCCAAACAGCTTCCTCTCCCCAAATGAACTTCAAAAGCTCCGTGAAACTGTTTGTCTCTGAGAAGTGCTATACTGCCTGGAAGTCCTTTTTACTTATAGTCTTCCCCAGCTGGAGCAGATCCCACTGCGAATAAGTCTAAATGAAGATTGAGTCAGCAATGCTTTCAACACTGCACTGCAGTCACCTTTATTCCTAGGCTAGAAGAGTCCTTCTTCAGTCCAGGGCCAGTACTGATATCCCCACGTGTTTGATCCAAGCTGACCTAGCAAAGCTGAGAAAATGACATTTGTGTGTATTGTTGCAGGAAATGAGGATGATGCATGTTATCTGTTTGTGAGCTGGGCATCTTTTTGTGTCTGACATTTTAGCAAGACTGCAGGAGTTCCCCACCACTGCTCTCTGAGCTCCACAATGCTACTCATGGAAAACAAGCAGAAAAAAAGACACCAAAAGTCAGTCAAGGAAAAATAAAGTGAATAAACCTGAGAGCAAGACCCCAAAGAAGAGGCCCAAAGGCTAAGGTTCAGACAAGCTCAGTAACCTCACCTTGTTTGACAAAGTAAGGAAATTCCCAGCTATAGCTCATAACTCCAGCTGTGAACACTGAAAAACTTGAAAGATTCCAGATTTCCTGGCCAGGGTAGCTCTTCACAGGGTCCTTAGTAAAGAGTTAATCGAGAAAATGAGGGAGGGGGTGACACTGTTCAAAAAGAAATGAACTCTCTAACCCCTCTGTACATCACCTTTACAATACAAATGATTTAAAAAAAAAAACCGAACAGCTCATGCCTGTAAACCTAGCTATTCAGGAGGCTGAACTCTGAGGCTCATGGTTCAAAGCCAGCAGAAAAGACTATGAGACTCCAATGCTGGGAAAAGCTGCAAATGGAGGTGTGGCTTGGGTGGTAGAGTGCCAGCCTTGAGCAAAAGAGTCAAGTGAGAGCACAAGACTCTGAGTTCAAGTCTCAGTATTGGTAATAAAATTTTTTTTTGACTTGTTGAACTGAAACCTCTTTGTACAACTACTTACAATAATTTTTTAAAAGGAACTTACCAAATATCCCAGTACTGGTGGCTTATACCAGTAATTGGAGCTTCTAAGGAGGTAGAGATCTGAGGATCAAGGTTCAAAGCCAACCTGGGAAGAGAAGTTTGCGAGACTGATCTCCAATTAACTACCAAAAAGCCAGAAGTGGAACTGTGGCTCAAGTGGTAAAGCTTTAGCCTTGAGTACAAAAACTCAGGTATAGGGTCCAGACCTTGATTTAAAGCCCCAGAACCAGAAAACCCCTCTTAACCCCCCCACCCCCTCAAGAAAAAATAATTTACCAAAACAAAGAGATGAAATAATTTACTCCAGAGATGCCAAGGCTGGAGAGGCCTCTGCTACCGATGAATATTCATGAGCCGATCCAACAAACTGTAAAAATGGGAGTCAAAAACATTTCATTGGAAGAGTTAAATCTATTATGTTAAATGAATACTATTGACCTCTTATTATTCTTTTTCTCTAATGCTGTATCACTGACATAAATGACAGAACTATTCAGATTTATGCATGTGAGTAGACTGCCTTAGTTTCCATTGAAACATTTATTAGAATCTTGATACCTTAGATCCCCAAACTGCACATGAATTACTTATTAAAGTAGTGGAGATATTTAAACCAAATGTGAACAATTATGGGACTTAATGAATTGGTGATCAATCACTGTTACATATAAGAATTAACTGCTTAAACTATTTCTAGATATCTCTGTCAGACCATAGATTACCATTTAAAATGAAAAGGAGCCCAGAAGGTACTTACAGAAATGGATATTTATTTATTATAATAATAGATTTATTAAAATTCTGTCATACTATTCTCCCATCTAAACTGTAAAGCTAAGAATTTTAACAGAATTGACAGAATTCTACATAGGTCACTACAATGCATTTTAGGACATTTTATTGGCAAAACACACTATAGCTGTCGCCCTCAAACCACCCCTCTCCCCACCCAGTCCAAAGCGACTGCTACCCTAATTTCTTTGTCTATGGATTTGCCTACCAGAAATGAATATTTAAAAGGCAGAGTTGTGACTGAAAACTGGGTTAATATGTTTTCCCAAGATAGCAGTATGTTAATGCATTTTTCTGTTTTCTTAATAAGCTAATATTGATACATGATTGTTAACTGCAGCTCTTAGTTTGTATTAGGGTTCATTCTTTGTGCTGTGAATTCTACGGGTTCTGACAGATGTGTAATGGCATATTTTCACCACTACAATAGCATACCGAATAATTTCACTGCCCTAAAATCCCCAGGGATCCTCATACCACTCTATCCCCCCCACCCCGCCCCCACTCCTCACTGATCCTTTTACTGTCTCCTTGTTTTGCCTATTGTAATAAGTAGACTTTTCAGATGGGTTGCTTTTACTTTACAATATGCATTAATACTTGCTCCCTGTCTTTTCAGAGCTTGATAGCTCTTTTTATCTTAATGCTGAATAAGATTCCATTATCTGGGTTGTTATTGCCAGGGGCAGGGGCTGTTTATTGAGTTTTGGGGTTTGAACTAAGAACCTTGTGCTTGACAGGCCAGTGCCCATCCACTTGAGCCACACCTCTAGCCCTTTTTGCTTTTATAATTTTTGGAATAAGGTCTCACATTTATGCCTAGGCCAGCCAGGACTATGATCCTCTATTTATGCTTCCCAAGTAGCTAGGATGGGAGTTAAATGCCACTGTGTCCAAATCTACATTGGTTAAATTGGGGGGTATCAAACTTTTTGTCTAAGTTGCCCTTGAAACTTGATCCTCCCAATCTCTGCTTCCAGAGTAGCTAGGATTACAGGCCTAAATCGAAGTAGTAGCTTGGCTCTACCCCTGTTTATCCATTTGCCTACTGAAGGACATCTTAGTTGCTTCCCAGTTTTGATCATTATGAATAAAGCTACTATAAACATATGTATGGAGGTTTTGTGCACATATACATTTTAACTCATTTGGATAAATATCAAGGAGTACAACTGCTGGATGATGTAGTAAGTCTGTTTTTACTTTTGTAGGAAACTGCAACACTGTATTCCGAAGTGACTGGACTGTTTTGCCTTCCCACTATTAATGAATAAAACTCCCTATGGCTCCGTGTCCTACATCCTTGTCTGCCGTTTGTGTTCTCTGTGGTCAGTATTTGGCCAATCTCAAGTGTTAATCATACTATCACTTTATGTCCTCTGTGGTCATCTGTTCCTGTCTTTTTTTAAAAATTATTTTATTTTATTTTGAGACACAGGCTTATTATGTAGCCCTGATTGTCTTTGAATTCTAGATCCACCTACTTCAGTCTCTCAAGTGCTGGGATTATAGATGGGCACCGCAATGCTTAGCTGCACATTATCATTTTATTGTTTGCTTTTATTTTCTGAATTTCAAAAGAGATTACACAAGGGGTTACAATTTTACGTGTCCATTGTCCAGTGCTTCTTGATCAGATGATCAGACTCACCTTTCCATCATTCTCACTCATTCCTCATGACATACAACAAAGAACTTCTTTTCATATGCTTTTTTTACCATTTGTGTTTTGTATAAGGGGGGCTACCATTCAACATGTCAGTTTATGAGTACAACACATCTTGATCAATATCACCATTTTTTTTCACTATTTGTATACCTTCTTTGGTAATGTGTCTACTCAGATCTGTCCACTTTCAGTTGAATTGTCTGTTAAGTTTTAACTGCTCAGGATGAATCCTAAGGAGTGGTATGGCTGGGTTATGGAAAATATCTACGTTTACTTTTTTGAGGAACCTCCAGATTGCTTTCCAGAGTGGTTGTATGAGTTTACATTCCCACCAGCAGTGTAGTAGGGCTCTTTTTTCCCCATATCTTTGCCAACATTTGTTGTTAGAATTCAAAATGTTAGCCAGTCTAACTGGGTTAAGATGGTAAACTCAGGATTGTTTTGATAGTCAGGGATGATGAGCATTTCCTCATGTGTTTCTTTGCTATTCTTACCTCTTCTGAGAAGTCTCTTCTTAGCTTCCTTGCCCATTTAGTAATTGGTGTATTAAGTTTGGGAGGGTTTAGTTTCTTGAGCTCCTTGTATATATTGGATACTAGGCCTTTATCTGATGTATTACTGGTAAAGATCTTTTCCCAATTTGTTGGTTGTCTTTCTAGTTCAGTAACTATGTCCTTAGCTGTGCAGAAATTTTTTATTTTAGTGTAATCCCACATGTCAAGTCTCTCTCCTATCTGTTGTGCCCCTGGGACTCTATTCAGGACATTCCTGCCTGTACTTCTAAGTTCCAATGTCTCTCCTTCTCTCTTGCAGTAGTTTCAGAGTTGCAGGTCTGATGTCCAGGTCTCTGATCCACTTTGAATTGATGTTAATACATGGTAACAAGCAGGGATCCACTTTTAGTTTTCTACATATGGCTACCCAGTTTTCCCAACACCAATTGTTAAAGAAGATATTATTTTTCCATGGTTTGTCTTTGGTTCCTTTGTCAAATACCAGATAATTCTAAGTGTGTGCTTTTATTTCTGGGTCTTCTAATCGGTTCCATTGATCTTTGGGTCTATTTTTGTGCCAATAGCAAGGTGTTTTTGTTATTATGGCTCTGTAGTAGAGATTGAAATCTTTGAAAGCCCATATTGCTTCTTTTGCTTAGTTTTGCTTTTGCTATTCTAGGTCTTTTCTTGTTCTATATGAAATTTTTTTTACTGTTTTCTCTCTCAGTAAAGAACATCATTGGGATTTTGATGGGGATTGCATTGAATTTGTATATCATTTTTGGCAGTATTACCATTTTCACAGTATTGATTCGACCTATCCATAAACATTAAAGGTCTTTCAATTTCCAGTTGTCCTCTTTGATTTCTTTCTTTAGTTTTTTTTTTTATAGTTTTCACTATAAAGGTCTTTTATATCTTTGGTTAAGTTAATTCCTAGTTGTTGTTGTTGGTTTTGTGTTGTTGTTTTTTTTTTTGCATTATCGCAAATTCACTGATTAATGGGTTAATTTTGTATCCTGCTACTTAGCTGAATTGGATGATTTGCTGTAGGAGTTTGGATTTTTTTTGGGGGGGGGGTTCTTTAGGTATAAGATCAGGTCATTTGTAAATAGTGATACTTTAATTTCTTCTTTCCCCATGTAGATCCCTTTAATGTTCTTTTCTTGCTTATTGCTCTGGCTAAGAATTCCAGAACTATGTTGAAGAGGAGTGGAAAGAGTGGGCATCCTTGCCTTGTTCCTGATTTTAGGGAAAATGATCTTAGTTTTCCCCATGTAGTGTATTATTGGCTGTTGGTCTATATATATTATTGTTTTAAAGAATATTCCTTCTATTCCTAGTTCCTCCAGAGCTTTTTTTTTTTGGCCAGTTCTGGGCCTTGGGCTCAGGGCCTGAGCACCTTCCCTGGCTTCTTCTGGTTCAAGGCTAGCACTCTGCCACCTGAGCCACAGCGCCCCTTCTGGCCGTTTTCCATATATGTGGTGCTGGGGAATCGAACTGAGAGCTTCATGTGTAGGAGGCAAGCACTCTTGCCACTAGGCCATATTCCCAGCCCCCTCCAGAGCTTTTAACATGAATGAGTATTATATTTTGTCGAAGGCCTTTTCTGCATTGCTGAGATGATAATGTAGTTCTTGTCCTTGGCTCTGGTGATGTGGTGAATTACATTTATTGATTTGCATATGTTAAACCAGCCTTGCATCTGTGCGATGAAACATACTTGGCTATATGATTTTTAAGATTTGTTTCTGGATTCTATTGGATAATATTTTATTGAGGAGCTTTGTATTTGTGTTTATCACAGAAATTAATCTGTAGTTCTCTTTTTTGTTGGATCCTTACCTGTTTGGGGGATGAGTGTGACATTGGCTTCATAGAATGAGTTTGGAATTGTTCTCTCTGTTTCTATTTCACAAAAAATCTTGAGGAGTATTAGTATTAGTTCATCTTTAAAAGTCATATACAATTCAGCATTGAGTCCATCTGGGCCTGGGCTTTTCTTTATTGTAAGACTTCTGGTTACATCCTCTATCATGTTATTGGCTTGTGTAGAAGACTTAAATCTTCTTGTTTCAGTTTAGGCATTTAGTATCTTTCTAAAAATCTGTACATTTCTGCTAGATTTTCCTTCTTTAGTGAATATAGGTTCTGAAAGTAGTTCTTTATGATCATTTGAATTTCTTGGATGCTTGTTGTAATATTTCCGATGGTATCTCTGGTCTTGTTGATTTGAATTATTTTCTTTTTTCATTAAACTCGTAAGTGGAATATTTTATTTTTTAAATAGCTTTTTGTTTCATTGATTTTATATATAGTTCTTTTAGTTTCTGTTTAGTTGATTTCTGCCCTAATCTTTGCTATCTCTCTCTGTCTAGTAGTTTTAGATTTGATTTTATTTCTTGTTTTTCTAGCAGTTTTAATTGAATGATTAGGTTATTTACTTGATTTATCTCTGTTTTCTTTATGTGTGTGCTTAGGGCTATGAACTTTCCCCCTGGCACTGCTTTTGCTGTATCCCAGAGATTCCAATGTGATGTGTTTTCATTTTCATTGAATTGTAAGAACTTCCTAATTTCTTCCTTAATTCCTTTGGTGCCACAGGCATCATCCAGTAATATATTATTTAGCCTGCATGTATTTGAGTGAAGTTGGTAATATATTTTGTTGTTAAGAACTAGTTTGATTCTACTGTGATCAGATAGGATGCAAGGAATTATACCAATCCTCTTGAATTTGCTTAGGATCTTTGTGTGTACTATGATATGATATATTTTGGAGAATGTTCCATAATTGCTTAGATGAATGAGAATTGGATTGTTGTTGGGTAGAATACTCTGAAGATGTCTGTTATATCCATTTGGGTTATGGTATTATTTAGTTCAGAGATTTCTTTGCATATCTTTTGTTTTGTTGACCTGTCCTTTGGAACAGGGTATTAAAATCTCCCAAAATTATTGTGTTTGGGTCTATCTTGTTCTGTAAGTCTGAAAGTATTTGTTTAAAATATTTAAAATGCTCCATAGCATTTTGTGCATAGATATTGACCACTGTGATTTCCTCTTCATGGATCATTTCTTTTATTAATATGAAATGACCTTCCTTGTCTCTTTGTACTGACTTCATTGAAAAGTTTATTTTATAAGGTATCAATATGGCTGCTTCTGTCTTATTGCAGGTTGCATTTGCAGGGAAGATCTTTTTCCATCCCTTCACTCAAGGCCTCACACTTGCCAGGCAGGCCCTTTTACTGTTGAGCCATGGCTGCATCCCTTTTTCATGCTAGTTACTTTTGAGAAAGGATCTTGCTTCTTGCCTGAATGATTGTTCAGGCCAAGATCCACTTGACTTAAGCTTCCTGCCATAGCTAGGATAACAAGTGCTCACTACTTATTGAGAACAGAGCTCATAAACTTTCCTGCTCAGTCTGTCCTCTAGCCCCAACCTCATCTAGCTTCCCTTACAGCTAGAATTACAGGCATGAATCATTAAAGCCAGGCTTATGTTTTACTTTTGCAAAATTAAAACTAGGAAAAATTTTCAGGTACCTTCACTAAAATATGCAAGCGTGGGTACTAAAAGAATAGATCTTAAGTGATAGGGCACTGCCTAGCACTGCCTAGCACTGCCTGAGTTCAAACTCAAATACTGCCAAAACAAATGACACAAAGACAGGCTCTGGTTGCTCATGCCTATAATCCTAGCTACTTAGGAAGCTGAGATATGAGGATTGTGGTTCAAAGCCAGCCCACACAGGAAAGTGAGACTCTCATTCCAATTAACCACCTAAAAAACCTAAGTGGAGCTGTGGCTCAAAGTGGTAGAGCACTATCCTTGAGCAAAGAGCTCAGGGGCATCACTAGAGACCTGAGTTTAAGCCCTCAAACCAACAAAAACAAAACAAAACAAAAAACTTCAAGCATTTATTATTTGTCTCATAGCTATTGAAATGACTCCCATATAGACAGATCTGAATGAAACAAAGGCTATCTTAGGTTAAACATTTCTCCAGAATCCACACAGGAAATAAGTGTAGCATTGACTATGAAGTTAGTTTTGGGAAGCTCAACTTTGTATAAATCAACTCAGATGTTTCATATTGTGCATTGTGAATTACACTACATACTGTGTTGTATTACTGCATACTCCGAATTAGGAAAAACACCCCACATTTTAGAATGTTCCTAGGTTACATTTTCTGTCTGCACTAGTGTGACATTTGCATGTTGCCATAGTAAAATAAATGCTTTCCACAAAATTACCTTTATTATTCCCCTTCCTCCCTATTTAGATTGGATGGGCTATACTCAAAATGAGAACTCTCTTCATTTAGAAAAGATGATTAAGGAGAGAAAAACCACAGGCTTCCTTCATGTCAACCTACATGTGAAACTAGCATTTTTCTGAAACCTCAGAAGGTCTTTGACAATTTCAAGTGTTTGAAATACATACCTTGGGAAGAGAGTAGCTACTGTTTTGTGTTATCTCCCTGGCATGAAGGCATAATTGCTGAGGATCAGAAACCCAGCCTTGCACAGTCCTGAGTGCACAACAGGTGGTCTGTAAATACTGGGGAAATGTGTAATATAGGAACCTCCTCCAGAAACATAGATTCTGTCATTTTGTCATGATAAACTAGGTGACATGACAGGGATATGTTTTATTTACCTTCCTTAAAGCAAATTTCCCCAAATATATCTGAGATAGACACGTCTCATGATGTTTTTCAGTGGTTTTGACATTCATTACTGTATATTAGGATGCACACACATGCTTTTACATTTTCATTTCCTCCCTAGTAAAGTTAAATTATGAAAATCTGAGTATGTCAACAACTCAAAGTGCAAATTTGATGTTAGAGGTGTAGCTCAACAGCAAAGTGTGAGCCTAACAAGTGGGCAACCTTAAATTCAAATCCCAGTACCACCACCACCATCAACAACAACAACAAAATATTGCCAGGCACTGGTGGCAATTTTTATCCACGTAGGAGGCTGAGATCTGGGAACCAAGGTTTCAAGACAGCCCATCCAGACAAGAGATTAGCCCCAATTAAACAGCATCAATCCAAAAGTGGAGGAGAGTGTGAGTCCCTGACTTCAAGCCCCAGTCTTCACACACACACACACACACACACACACACACACACACACACACACACAAAACAAAACAAAATAATAATAAAGGTGCTTGATAGGCTAGAAATTACTAAAACTCATTCTGTTCAACCTAAAGTCCATTTGTGGCTGCTGTGAAAGATCTCTAATTACATCCTTCCCCAGAATTGTACCCCGCCATGTCCATGCCTCTTCTTTCTAAGGTCTGATTTGGAGCAGGGCTGACAAAACCTATGTCCCACAGTTATTTCCAGAAGAGGAATTTGGACTATAGGTAAACTTGAGTGTTCTTTAGAGTCTCTCCTTGGTAGGATATAGCAGGAGTTGTTATCTGGTAGCCACTGCCAATGCTAGAGAATTTTAGTTTTCATCTCCCATAATCCCTTGAAGTTAGCGTTAGCCACATAACTTGCTTTAGCCAATGAAATGTAAGTAGAAGTGAACATAGCCCCTCCCAGCTTAGAGTATTTAAAGGTTGATCCCAAACTCTCCAGTTCCCTTTCTCCACTGCTACCAGTACAGATGATACAGATTATTATCCTGGAATTCCAGAGACAGGATGATGAAGATGAATGCTCTTGCTGGCATTCAAGGAACCTGTAGTATAAGGAAGAGATACAATTTTGTTTGAAACCATTTAGACTTAGGGTTTGCTTATTCCTGCAGCAGAACATAGCCCACAATCACTGGTACATCATCCCATAAATAGAATTTATACTCCAGTTCATTTATTCCTTTATGTGAGTCCAGTCAGTTTTTTTATTCCATAGTCACAGTCCCAGGCCTAAACTTGTGTTCTTGCTTCCTTGTCTAATGCTTGTCATTTCTTGTTCTTTTCAGATTGGATTACTGCTTCTCAACTCTAGCTTTGGCTGACCTTGTCTACCAGACAGTTCTTTGTAAAACTCCTGACAGCCTAATTTCTCAGTAAGGCTTTTGAATTCCACATAGCTGGCTCTTGCCCTTTGCTACAGTGATGTTACCTTTACTTGGGTTTCTGTCACCTTTTGTTGTTCAGTGTGTTCACAGCTCCTGCTACACCCTGTGAAGGCCAACACTGATGAACAGCTATGCGTTCAGGCTCAGTCCTACACCTGGACCAACTTCTGCCATGCACTCCCATGTACTCTCAGAGGCTTTAACTCAGGGTCTTGGCTTCCTCTGCTCTTGTTGTGCTCTGCTACTAGGTAGCATTTCTTCAGAGCAAATACCATGTGACAGCATCAGGGGCCAGGTATGAGCACTGAAACTGGTAGGTGTTAAGGGAATTTGGACTAGAGGCATGACTCAAGTTGTAGAATGCCAGCTATGAGCAAGAATTAGAGAATTTGAACATGCCCATAAAAAATTCTATATTGAGATCTGAGTCCAGTGTCATACTTGTCATATTTCTGGTTGAAAAATACAATTCAGGGACTCAAGATATGGAAGTATATGATGGTGCTATTTTTAATAATGAGAAGTAAATTCAGAACTTTAATGATATACCAATAGAAGACAGGCAAATAAAAATTATCAAATGAGTGGGTGCTGGTAGCTCATGCCTATTAATCCACCTACTCAGGAAGCTGAAATCTAAGAGTTACACAACACAGGTAAATTTGAGACTCTTTATCTGCAAATAACCAGCAAAAAGCTGGAATTGGAAGTTCCTCAATTGTTAGAATGCCAGCCACAAGTGAAAAAGCTGCGTAAGAGCTCAAAGCACACAGTTCAAGCCCCAATACCAACCAGAAAAAAAAGCAAAATGCTCATAATGATAATAACATCATACTATAAAATATGTATTCATAAGAAAAAATATTACCAAGAAAAGAGAGCAGAAATTCAAAATGACCTGTATTACTTAATATTTGTCATGTTAAAAAATTTAAAATTTATGTTTACTTTGAACAGGAAAGTGACAAGAGATAAAAGACAGTTACTTACCATGCTTGGGTTCATAATACTTTTACTTTCCTTGTTTTATTTCATTTTTCTAGTACTGGTTTTTAAATTCAGGGCCTCATGATTACTAGACTGGTGCCCTACCATTTGAGCTATGCCCCCAGGCCTGATTTTTGCTGATTGTTTTGGAGATAAAGTTTCATGGGCTTTTTTTTCCCTCAAACTCATTTTGAACTACCATCCTCCAGATCTCAGCCTCATGAGTTACAGATGTGGACCACTATTCCCTGGTTTACTTTCCTACTTTAAAATTGCCCCAATTATCTATAATAAGCATGCATTGTTTTTTTAACAATACAATAATGTTGTGGAATATAAGAAATATAGTGCCTTCTTCATTAACTCTGTGTATGCGTGTATGTGTATGTGTATGTGTCTGTTGGGGAGTGAATTCAGGGTCTTTTGCACACTAAGCAAGTGTGCTTACACAAAGACATACATCTAGTATGGTATCTACTTTGTATATGGTCTCAACTATTAGATTGGGGCTCACAAATTGCCAGGGCTATCTATTTCTATCTACCATTGAGTTCCCTCAGGCTTTATAAGAGGCTTCCTTTTCTTTCTTTTGCTCTTCTTACATTTTTTTTTCAGAGAAAAATTTAACCAAGTAATTAAATATAATAATAGCTACTATACAAAATAAAATGTAGCCGGGTGCCAATGGCTCCCTACCATAATCTTAGCTACTCATGAGGCTGAGATATGACATTAGCAATTTGAAGAAAGTCTGTGATACTGTTCTCTCTAGTTAACCACCAAAAAGCCAGAAGAAAAGCTGTGGCTCAAGTGGTAGTGCACCATCATTGAGTGAAAAAGCCAGGGAAAAGCCCCAGTATTGGAAAAATCAAACATTTTTAAAAACATATTGAAGTTTTTTGTTTGTTTTTTTTTTTGGCCAGTCCTGGAGCTTGACTCAGGGCCTGAGCACTGTCCCTGGCTTCTTTTTGCTCAAGGCTAGCACTCTGCCACTTGAGCCATAGCACCACTTCTGGCTGTTTTCTATATATGTGGTGCTGGGGAATGGAACCCAGGGCTTCATGTATATGAGGCAAGCACTCTTGCCACTAGACCATATTCCCAGCCCCAACATATTGAGTTTTGAAATTTTTTTTTTCCTCTGGGGGAGGTAAATATTATATAATCCTAGAAGCAGTATTAGTACTTTTGAAACTTCATGGTTTCAGGGCTGGAGGTGTGGCTCAATTGATATACTGCTAACCAATGACGACCTAAAGCATCCAGTACCCAATTCCGGTCCCAGTCTCACACCTAAGAAAAAAAAACACATGACATTTCATGTTTTTTGTTTGTTTGTTTAGGAAAACAAATCTCATCTGTGAGAGTAAAGCTGTATTGGGACTTACATTTGAGTTTTGTTTTATTTGCTTTTGTTGTTAAAGCCTAGAATCTTTTTAAAGAAATAGACAAAAATTATGTGTGGTAAATTTTGAAGTTTCAATGTTTTTGTTTTTGTTTTGGTCGGTTGTGGGCCTTGAACTCAGGGCTTTGGCACTGTCCCTGAGCTTTTTCTGCTCAAAGCTAGCACTCTACCACTTTGTGCCCCAGATGTACTTCCAGTTTCCTGGTGGCCAATTGGAGATAAAAGTCTTTCGGACTTTCCTGCCTGGGCTGACTTCAAACCATGATCCTCAGATCTCAGCCTCCTGAGTTGCTTGGATTATAGGTGTGTGCTGCTAGTGCCTGTTTAGGCAATGTTTTGCTATTATATTTTTATTATCTTTAAGTCATTGTATAAATGAGTTACCATTTAACAAATCAGTTTATAAAAGCAATGTGTTGATCAGTGTCTCCCCTTCCATTATTCTCCCCATCCCTCCCAACTCTACCCGTTTCCTCAAATTTCTTAAATTTCACAGGGTATGTATTGAATATTATGACTGCATTCTCCCAGCCTCTTCTCTCTATTCATCTATGCTTCTTCTACTTGGCCTCCATCCCATATTCACCAAGTGACAAGGATACTGCTGGGAAAAGGGAATAAAAATTACTGTCTAGAACAGACTCTTTTTGCCTGGTTCCTCAGTGTGGGGCTGTGTTCAGTGCCCAGTGTAAGGTCATCTCCAGCTTTCAGTAATAGCTCCGGACGTCCCAGCACTAGCTCTGCTACCGAAGGGTCAGTTTCAGTTACTCTGTGACAATATCCATCTGAAAGAGAGGATGACAGATCTGGTTCACAGCCTGAGTTCTATTCTGCTAAGATGCTTTGAACTTACCTCTCAGGGGATGTGATCTGTCCAGGAACAAGAGCTAGAGTCCAAACTTCTTGCCTTGTGGCCAACTCTCCTGATGCTGATGGTAGCCCTTCCAGCCACAGGCTTCTTCACTTTTCTATGCTTTGCCTTGTAATAAACTGGGAGTTGGATGAATACATGCATAAATAAAAATGACTAAGTGAATAGAGTTCTTTGAACTATAAGTTATATGGCTGTCATCCTTGCCTACTGTGTAATAGGGGCCTACCTTGCACAAAGCTGACTTCAGGATCTATCTTGTCTGGCCTCAGTGGACAAATTAGCATGATTTCCCTTTACTCCACCCAAGTCTCTCCCTGTGACTTTGGTACTAAGTCAGATCTTAAGACATATTGGGCTGGGACTGGTGGCTCACACCTGTAATCTTAGTTATTCATGAGGCTGAAATATGAGGATCATGATTAGAAGTCAGCCTAGGCAGAAAAACTTATGAGATTCTTATCTCCAATTAGCAAAAAGCCAGAAGTAGCCATGTGGCTCAAGTAGTAGAGTACTGGCCTTGTCTGGAAAACCAAACTGCAAGGCCCTGAGTTCAAATCCCAATAGCAATGCATGTGCACATCTGTGCACACATGCATGCACACACACACACACACCTTAGTTCAAGGAATTTGAGGCTAAGTTATTATGTTGATTACAACAGTTTTTTTAAAGAAATATCTATTTTTACTAGGTTGATAAATGTGTCCTAGAAATTAAAAAAATGAAATCATGTGAATATGATGAGTTAAGGAGACACAAATTATTCTCCTCTCCCTTTACCAATATTCTGGCTTCTACATAGTCACAGCATTGAGTCCCCCATAGATCAACCTGGCACTGAAGCATTTCTCATGAAGAAAAGCATAATTCTGGGCTGCACTGATGGTGGCTCATTCCTGTAATGCTGGCTACTCAGGATGCTGAAATCAGAAGATCATGTTTTGAAGCCAGACTGGGCAAGAAAGTACTTAAGACTCTTATCTCTGGTTAATCACCCAAAACCTGAAACTGGAGCGGTGGTTCAAGTAATAAAGCACTAATCTGGAGTAAAAAAGCTTAGGGACAGTGCTCAGAGCCTGATCTCAAGCTCCAGGATCAGCATACACAAAAAATCTGGACTCCTCAGATAACCGATAACCTTTTTCTTACTCCAGCTTTGGAAAAAGTTTAGAATCTGTAGTTCTGGAATTACAGTTAGTGGAATTGGCAGAAAGATGTACACTGATGTACCTTTAGCACCATGACATGACTTCGATGGCATTTCAGAGCTAATATTGGGCATCTGAGCAATCTGCCATCTCATTAACATTCTGCCACCATGCCTCACAATTCTCAGGGCAGGCCCTTCTGAAAGATCTTGCAAAGCATGTCCCTCAGGTAAATTCTAACTGGAATTTAGGTGCATTTGAGTGATTCCAGACCTTCAGATACTAATCACTTGGCAGGACAAACAGTCCAAAAGAAATCGTGTGTGATAACTTTAGAGAGATTTAAGCAACGACTGGGCCAAAAGGGTGCCTGGGAAATTGCTTTACCTTTATTTAATCTGGAGCTTGATCTCTCTCTCTCTCTCTCTCTCTCTCTCTCTCTCTCTGTGTGTGTGTGTGTGTGTGTGTGTGTGTGTGTGTGTGTGTGTGTGTGTGTACTGGTACTGGGGTTTGAACTGAGGGCCTGGTCATTGCTTTTTAGCTTTTTCCAAGCCTAGTACCCTACTACTTGAGCTACCCCTCTATTTTCAACTTTATTTGCTTACTTTTTGGTGCCAGTCCTAGGCCTTGAACTTAGAGCCTGGCCACTGTCCCTAAGCATTTTTTGATCTAGGCTAACATTCTTATCACTTGAGCCACAGCTCCATTTCTAGGTTTTGGTGATTACTTTGAGACGAGAGTCTCACAGACTTTCCTGCCCAAGCTGAGTCTCCTGAGTAGCTAGGATTACAGGTTTAAGCCACCACTGCCTGGCCCTTTCCAGCTTTTCATTGCTAAATTGCAAATAAGAGTCTCACATACTTTCCTGACTGATGTGGCTTTGAACTATGATATTCATACACAGATATCAGTCTCCTGAGTAGCTAGTATTACTGATGGGAACCATTATGCAGCTTTTCATTAGTCTTTTTTAAAAAATTGTAACTCAGCTGTTCTCTATCTTGTCTACATATTAGAATACCAGGAGGCATATAAATAATACTAAATAAATGTATACTAAGCCCCACTCCAGGCTACTTAAATACCTGATGTGAGAATTCAACCTCTAGTAAAGTTTCTCACAATCTAGCTTGGGGTCAAATTACTCTTTTAATTTGGGACTTTGATCAGATTGGAAATGCAAATCTTCCTGCCAGAGCCTGGGTTTATTATCAGGATTTAAGGGCTTCTAGAAAACAAGTATACAATTAACTGAACATTGATCTTCCAAAAAAGTTTATTTGGCTGGGAAGGTGGCTTAGTGGTAGCATGCTTGCCTAGCATGCATGAGGCCCTTGGTTCATTTCCTCTGTACAACATAAACAGAAAAAGCCTGAAGTGGCAATGTGGCTCAAGTTGTAGAATGCTAGCCTTGAGCAAAAAGAAGCTCGGAGACAGTACCCAGACCCTGAGTTCAAGCCCCAGGACTGGCAAAAAAAAGTTCATTTATTTATTCTTTTCTGGTGCTGGGCATGGAACCCAGGTCCTTACACATGCTAGTCAAGTACTCTGCCACTGACCTACACTGAGTATAAATATCTGGGGCTAGGAAAGCTGGAAACCAAAGATAACTTCTCCTAGAACTGGTTCAACTCATGGGAAGAGCATCAAGGAAAAGAAATTGTGAGAAAAGGTAATGTTCTGACCCTGCCTTTCCCACTTCCTGGCCAAACAACCCAGATCAATTTAGAGAGGTGTGACCCTCTGTAAAATGTAATAATTGGGATGTCTTCCAGGTCTGGGAAATGGCCTGAGGGATGATGACGGAAATTGCAAGTTGCCCCTCCCCTAATCAAGATCTTTATGCCTTAACCCTGTACAGACTGGCTTCCATGAGGCGTTTTTTTTTTTTTTTTTTTTTTTTTTTTTTTTTTTTACAAAATGACTCTAGGGATTTAAATACATTCCTTGCCTTACAATCCTTCAGTCCTTGCTCCTTTTTCCTTTTTCTTTGGTGGTAGTGGTGGGTGTAGCTGGGGCTTTTTCCCCCAAGGCTGGTACTCTGCCACCTGAGCCACAGCTCCCATAATTGGTGATAAGAGTCTCAAGGACTTCAGCCTGGCATTGGTGGTTCACGCTGGTAATCCTAACTACTCAGGAGGCTGAGATCTGTGGATCTCAGTTCAAAGCCAGAAAAGCTGGAATTGGAGCCCTGGCTCAAGTGGTAGAGTGCTGACCTAGAGCATAAAGAAGCTCAAGGATAGTGCCCAGGCTTTGAATTCAAGTCTCAGGATGGGGGCTGAAAGGTGGGGGTGGAGGTGGGGTTGCATGAACTTTCCTGCCCAAGTTGGCTTCTAGTCCTCAGAGCTTCAGATTTCAACCCCTAAGTAGCTAGGATTGCAGAAGACAGCCACCAGTGCTTAGCTCTCTCTCTCTCTCTCTCTCTCTCTCTCTCTCTCTCTCTCTCTCTCTCTCTCTCTCTCTCTCTCTTTCTGTCTGTCTTTCTCTGTCTCTGTCTCTGTGTGTGGGTGTGGGTGTGGGTGTGTCTTTCTCTGTCTCTCTCTTTTTCAGGGGTGGGATGTGTTTTTCTGAGTATTGTCCCTTTGCTTTTTCCATCAAGGCTAGCACTCCACCACTTGAGCCACATTTCCACTTCTGCCTTTTTTGTCTTTAATTGGAAGTAAGAATCAAGGACTTTGCTATCTGGGCTGGCATTGAATGACTATCCTAATATCTCAGCCTCCTGAATATCTAAGATTATAGGTGTGAGCCACCAAGCACCTTGTTGCTGTTTTTTAAATGTTTATTTCTGTTTTCATTTTGTAGTGCTAGGGATGAAACCAGGTCTTTGCTTGTTCAAGAAATGTTCTCTACCACTGAGCTGCATCTTCACCCTTTGCCTGTGCTTCTTAAACCAAACAGTGCACCCCTAAACAACAGCTTCTACATTTCCTTATCATTTTCTTTTGTTTGATTTTCCTTATGTGTTTTTGGAGACATGAAAGCTCATCTGGCTTCTATTTGTCTTCTCCACTCAGTCATTTTATTTTAGCTTCACAGGCACCAACAGTACGCAGTTTTCTGTAGTAAAGAATGGATATATCAGCTGCTGGTGGCTCACACTTGTAATCCTAGCTACTCAGGAAGCTAAGATTTGAAGATCCTGTTTGAAAGTCATCAGGGGCAGGAAAGTCAGTGAGACTCTTATCTCCAGTCAACCATCAAAAAGCCAGAAATGGTGCTGTGGCTCAAAGTGGTAGGGCACTAGCCTTGAGCACAAAAGCTCAGGGACAGCACTTAGTTGTTGAGTTCAATCCTGAGGACCAGCACAAAAAAGAAGAATGGGTATCTTTCCCCCTTACATTCCCCAGCTTATTCCTTTTCTATAGGGACAATTCTCCATTTGTGTGTTAACTCACCAACAACTTCCAGACCAGGGCTATGACATAGGCAAAATTTTGTTCTGGATACAAAATTTAAAAGAATATAAGCAATCTCAATAATCAAGATAAAAAATATCTTAACACAATACTTTAAAAATCAAATTAAGTACAAAAAATGTGGTGAGAAAGTTATCAAAATTTCAAATAGAAGCAGGGTCACTAACAGTTCTATGTTAAGCCATATTGGAGCCCAAGCTAAAGAAGAGAAAATAAATTTCTCACTCTCTTCACTTAACTCGATCATTCCATTTAAGCTGTCAACCACAAATCTGAGAGGATTACAAGTTCAAGGTCAGTCTGGGCTACACAGTAAGATCATGTCTCAAAGAGTCAAAAAAAGAAGAAAGGAAGAAAAAAAGAAAAAAATGAAATAATAACTTTGTATAAAGATGAAAAATGGAAGTATATTAATGAATTTGGAAGGGTGCTTATGGAAATTTTGTAGCCGAAAGAGAGTCTATTAGGTGGGTAAGGAATAGGAATAAAAAGATTATATATCTATATGTGAATATGTATGTATATATCAACATGTGTGGGGGTGGATATTTTATATGTATCTGAAATAGAAAAGCTACCAGCTTTTTTCACATCTGGATACAATCTTAGAATGGCAGATTGAAGCATTCACAGGGTAGTGACCAGTTGAAAGGTTAAATAAGATAATAAGAAAATTTCACTCATTGAGAAGACCAAATAACAGACCCTTTAGTCATTTGTATGTTTGCCATCAATTTATGCTGTTAAATTATCACATGTTGAGCAATAAACAACTTTGGCTACATATAATGTCAGAATTTTCAAGGTATAGCATGCTTAACATAAACTTATGACAGACATGACCTTTTCTATGAGTTGACTTAGGTGGAAGTAAAATGTGTTTTCACCTGAGGTTTGAGCAACAATGCACACTCTAGTTTTCTCCATCCCCCAAGGATGGTTGATTTTCCTTGAATTCATCTCAGGTAAGATATTGAATCACAGAAGTGAAGAACATGTTATGGGTGGAGGCAGGTAGAATCAAGCTTTGGTGGCAAAAATGGGTAGGGAAAGAAACAATAAAGAAGAAACCTTCCATCTTGCCAATGTGCAGTTTCTTTTATTAGAAGATCTAATTTTTACTCATCCAATAAATGCTTGCTAAGCATCATTTACACTACTATACTCCAGGTACTGTTGGAGTGGACAAAACGAACAAAAGTCTTGGCTTTCTGAACTTTACATAAAACTCATTGAAAGCAGACAAGTGTGAGAGGATAAATGAATATTTGATTTAGAAACATGGAAACAGAAAATGAAAAAAAATCAATTACCATGATCACTGTAATGCAGTAAGAGGAAAACAAACAAAAAACAGTTGTGCTGTTTGTGGTAAAAAGTCCCCTTTCAGTGTTCAAGGTAAGACACAACTGTTACTAAAGGGGAATAGAGATCAGTCTAGATGACCAGGAATAAAGAGTAAATCAAGCATGTTGAAAGTGTTACTCTTTTAGAACACAGGCCTAAGAACTGAAATGAAGATTTTTATGTTACTCCCTTGAAGTTCCAGCAGATAATCAAAAATTTTCAATAAACATCACTGAATCAAAAGCCATACTTAGCCAGACAGAGCAGCCTGGGCAGCAATTGAATGAGACTGTCTTTAAAAAAAAAAGTGGGCTGGGAATGTGGTAGAGTGCTTGCCTAGCATACATGAAACCCTGGGTTTGATTTCTCAGTACCACATAAGTGGTAGAGTTCTAGCCTTGAGCAAAAAGAAGCTCAGGGATAGTGTCCAGGCCCTGAGTTCTTGCCATGGGACAGGCAAAAAAAAGTATTGTGCCAATGCTGGGGCTTGAATTCAGGGCCTTGGCTGTCCCTTAGCTCAAGGCAGGCATTCTACCATTTGAACCATAGCCCCATTTCTGGCTTTGGGGAGCTTATTTGGAGATAAGAGTCTCAAGAACTTTCTTGTTTGGGCTCTTTCGAACCACAAACCTCAGATTTTAGCCTCCTGAGTAGCTAGGATTATATACTTGAGCCATCAGTTGCCTGGCTAACAGAATATCTATGTATGTCAAAGACTTCCAGTTTGCATCCTGGGTCTTAGGTTTGAGTTGACAAAGCCAGGGAGTCTCAGGGATAGGTGACTCTACCCCAAGTCACGAAGGAAACTACTAAACCAGCAAAGTCATCCTTTAGGTGACCTTATATCTTACTATTTGATTTTAGTACTTACTCATTCAGCAAACACCAGCTTCTCTGTCTGAAATGTAGCAATCTACTGAGCTTAAAAATCAGCAGTCAGTGGGGCTGGGAAGATGGCCTAGTGGTAAGAGTGCTTGCCTCGTATACATGAAGCCCTGGGTTCGACTCCTCAGCACCACATATATAGAAAATGGCCAGAAGTGGTGCTGAGCAAAAAGAAAGGACAGTGCTCAGGTCCTGATAAGGCCCAGGACTGGCCAAAAAAAACCCAAAAAACAAAATCAGCACTCAGGCTCAGAGTATGGCCCAAGTGGTAGCACTTGTCTAGCAAGCGCAATGCTCTTTGTTTAAACCCCAGTATTGCCAAAAACTAAAACCTAAACTATTTTTAAGTGCTGTATGATAGATTTTAAAAGTGTGGCATATAAACCCAGTTTGATATTATATGCCTATAATCCCAGCTTCTTCAGTGACTGAGGCATGATGATCATGAGTTTTAGTCACAAGTTCTAGACAGCCTGGGCCAGAGAGTAAGACCTTGTTTCAAAATAAAGAAAGAGCTGTGAATATAGCTTGTTGTTACAGCATTTGTTTGGAATGCATGAGGCTGTGAGTTCAAGTTGCCGGAAAAAAAACATAAAGAAAATGAAGAGCTATTTAGCCATAGAGAACAATAAAATTATATTAGTCAAAGGAAAATGGAAGGAATTGAAGGACATTTAGTGAAATAAGGCAAACACAGAAAGATAAGTCTCACATATTATTCTCCCTGATATGTTGAAGCTACAACAGGCAATCTAAATAGGGGATTAGGAGAGGGGAATAATAAAGAGTTTTTCTGAACAAAAAATAATACATGCACATCTGAAATACCATAGTTAAATCTTTGTGTAGTTAACACACTCTAAAAAATGAATTACAGGAAAGTAAAATAGGTAAAACGGGGGAGGAATAGGCTATAGCAGGAGGGGAGAGCTAACGAAGAGGATAAAGGGGTGAATATGGGCCATATTGACATGTATGAAAATAGAACAATGAAATCTATTGAAATTGTTTTAAGTAGTGGGGGTGGGACTGGGGAATGTGATGAAGGGGGAGAGTTTGGTCAGGGTGTATTATTTAGACGTGTGTGGAAATATCATAATGAAACCTTCCTTGAACAACTAAACTATGAAGATAAAACCACCACAACAAAAGTCAACTTGAGAGGCGAGCACTCTTGCCACTAGGCCATATTCCCAGCCCAAAAGTCAACTTGAAAAGTAGAATTGTGATTACTAGAGATGAAAGTGTGTGGAAAAAGGGAGGTTATATTTGAGCAGCACACACATAAAAGCATATAGGAAAATACCATACTAAGCCCAATTAATATAACTAGGACATGTTAATTAAAATTAGAATAACAAGTGACAGCTGTGAGGATCACTATAAACAAACAAACAAAAAACCTCTCCTATTTGGCCAGCCTTTTTAGACCTGCTGGTCTTTGGTTGCCTTCAAATTGTGAAAAACCACTGGGTGCTGGTGTTTCATGTCTGTAATACTAACTAAAACCTAGGCTGTTCTTAAAAGGCTAAGATATAGGGATCCTGGTTCTAAGCTAGTCAGAGCAGGAAAATCTGTGAGACTCTTATTTCCAATAAACTATCAAATAGCTGGAGGTGGAGCTTTGGCTCAAGTGGTAGAACATAGCTTTAAGCAAATGAAACCTCAGAGGCAAGGCCCAAACCCAGAGTTCAAGTCCCAGGATCGGCGCGCGCATATGCGCGCGCACGCGCACACACACACACACACACACACACACGAAGAACCTTATTCCCAAAAGAATCCTAATCTTGGTTTAGGCACATACTAGATTTAAATAGTCAGAGGATCACTTGGATGCATTTTCAGGAAGGTTGTCACTGAGGTATTCCACATCACTTAGAATATCTTTATGGTTTATAAGGTGGGCCTCTCTTCTTGTGCTTCATGCAAAGTTGGTCCTGAAACCCTCCTTTCAATTGAACAGCTCTGATTAAGAATGATAATCTTTCTGCTGTTATGAAAACTGTCCTCTAGGTGGTGCCATTTGCAGGTGTCTGGGTCTTCTTGGGCCTATTTTTCTTTTCAGTAGGAAGTCCATTCTATTTCTTGGCCAGGCAGTTGTGCTGGCAGTTCTGAACATAGAAGCTTTTGCTCAGCTCTTGTAGGCTCTGAAATGCTTCGGGTTGATTTCCAATTGTCTTTGGGCATCCATCCTAAATCTACCCATACTCCTGTTTATGGCTTTGAATGGTACCTTGGGTAATCTCTCCTAAAGTGCACTAGTAATTCATTCTATATACATTGTTAACAGCAAGTGCTGCTCTATTTGCATTACTTCTTTATGCATAGGGACTGTTCACTTTGTATTGTTCATTTTTTATGCATGTGGACTGTCTGCCTAAATAGACTATGAAGTATTTAAGGGCTTTGTATGCCTCAGGGACCTGGGATAATGCACTGCTTGGGAGAGGCAGTCTGTGAGTACAGTTTGTCAGTGATGCAGGTTCTTATGTTTATTAATTGCTTGCAAGGTAGGCCTTACCGTGTGCGTGTGTGTGTGTGTGTGTGTGTGTGTGTGTGTGTGTGTGTGTGTGTCTGTACTAAGGCTTGAACTCAGGGTCTGGGTGCTGTCGGCTTTTTTGCTTAAGGCTGGCATTGTACAACTTGAGCCATACCTTTACTTCTGGCTTTGTACTGGTTAATTGGAGGGAAAAAAGTCCATGGACTTCCCTATCTGGGCTACTTTGAACACCAATCCTCAGATCTCAACTTCTGAACAGCTAGGACTGTTTACAGGCATGAGCCATGGGTACCTGGCTAGGAACTTTCTTGAGTGCCCTAAAAACAGGAAAGGAAAAAAGTCCTTGTTCTTGAGCAATGAGACACAGAGAGACAGACAGAGACAGAGACAGAGACAGAGAGAGAAACTTCTTTGGAAGAGCTGAGCCTTTTCACTCCATGAGATGGAAATATGTCATATGTCACTTTTTTTCCCCTAGTCCCCAAGGGCCAGTGTGACATGACTAGGAGTCAGGATCTGTCTGGGGATACCACAGAAAATAGTCCTCTCCCTTTTTCCTTTGGAGTTTAAGCTAGGGCTTTGTGGTTTGCTTTGCAGCCAGCTGGTAATTGCCCTTGAGTTCTTAAAGTGGTTCATCATCTTACTGTCTGTCCAGGGCAATTTGAAATTGCTACTTTTCTTTGAAGTGGTATGGATAATATTTATCAAAAACCTGGTCTTTGTTTAGGGTGCATCCAAATGCCCTGTTCCTCTCTCATTTCCTGTAAAGTCTCTCAATTCTCCTAAACAGATTAAATTATTCCTTCCTTTTTATACCTTTATATTGTAACTTCTACCCCAAACTGAATACAAATGGGTTTCATTTTATCTTTTAAAAATTTTTTGTAGGTCATGGGCTTGAAGTGGAGGCCTGGATGCTGCCCTTGAGCTCTTTTGCTCAAGGCTAGCAGCCTACCACTTTGAGCCACATTGCCTCTTCTGGTTTTCTGGAGGTGAATTGGAGATAAGAGTCTTATAGACTTTCTTGCCTGGGTTGGCTTTGAACTGCAATCCTCAGATTTCAGCCTCCTGAGTAGCGAGTCTTACAGGCGTGAGACACCAGTGCCCTTGCTTCATTTTATCTTTTATTACAGTTGTTCAGAGTCCCATTATGCCATAAGACTATAAACCTATGGAAGGCAGGGACCAGATTGTGTCCATTTTAGTACTCCTTTACCTTCCCTGCTATTTACAGCTAGCTGGCAGTAAATGTTCGTTGATTTAATAAACTGGGATTTGTAATATAATCTATGATAGTCACATAGAATATGTTCTTCTAGAACACAGTGTCACTAGTTTCTGCAAGGATTTGTTGGTTTGACTGAGGTTGCAGGAATATTTGCTTGGCAAAGGCTCTCCAGATAACATGAAGAGGTTTTTGGATTGATCTAGGCTCAAGCTTGGAATTTTCTCTTCCTGTTTCCTGCTAGATGCCCATATATGGCTTTTATCATGTAGCACTGGTTTTCCTTACCTCCTGATTCCTTCTCAATGTGTGAGACATCCTCTTACTGATTTGTTGTGTCAATCTGAGTACCTGCTAAATGTTCGGGAGTGTCTCTGACACTGGGGAAACAGGGGTGACAAAAGTAGACTTTGTATCACCAATCTGCTGGAACTGTGTACCAATTCCTTTAATCAACTAACAGGTCGATTAAAGGTACAGCACGATGTCGTAGTTGTAAAGATCTTTTGAGAAGTTAGGAAGGAGTCTGAGCTAGGGAACCAGAGACCTGGAACTTCCTGTCACTTGGAGTTCCAGCGTTTTAAGTACGTACGCGTACGGATTAGAGAATGCAAACTCACAATTTTCCCCTGTAGCCATTTTATATTTCTGCATATTGAATTTCTATTCATTAGTCAGTTAAAATTTCAATTTCACAGCAAGTCTAGTGACTCTTTGAAGGTATGCACATAAAAGGGTCTTCTTTTGCTCTCCTGGCTAAGGTGAAATTTAATCCTTTTTTAGGCCAAATCTCTTTTTAAAAACATGCTAAAGTAAGAATTTTATGCTGTGACGACTTGTTTGATCTAGGACTTGGCTCTGTATGTATGTGAGAGAGAAGGCAGTGGGGGTGGGGAGGGTGAGTATGCAAAGGAAAGCCTTCCTAGTCCGAGACCCTCTGGTGCCTGCCGGCCAGAACCTGTAGCAAAGACCAGTGACCTAATGTTGCAGTCTGGCTCACGAAGCGCCAGGGAGAGCTCAGAGAAAACACAAAATGTGAACAAGGGATTCTCTTCAGAAAACACAGTTTACTTTGAAGGCCTCAGACTCTCTGGAGACAGGGAGCAAGAGGATTCTCACCTCTTGTACCTATTAGGTCCAACTAAGCCCGAATGAACAAGGAGATTCATTGCTTTGCTTATTTCATTCCTTAGCAAATTTAGCCTCAGTCCAAAGTGGAAAGCCGTACAACTTAGAACAGGATTTTGTTCCAGCGAGTGTGGTTTCTTCCACTCCCCCCCTCCCATTTTTTATTCTTTTCCTCCCTCTGTATTCCATAGAATAAGTCATCCTCGATTCAGTTGTCGGCCTAAAGGGCAAAAATTCGATTACCTGGCTGTTAAAACACCGTATGCCTTCTCAACGAGAAAACTTGTAGCAAAGCAAAATCAAGCCCAGTGTCATGAAGAGCTAGCTGGGGACCTGTCAGGAGGCTCTGGGGAAATTCGGGCAGCTTCGTTTTTCTGCTCCAGGATTTGGATTGCTCATCTAAGGCACTAGTACAGATTCGACCCATTCGGCTCCCCAAACCCTTCGCTGGATCCCTCCGGGTCCTCAGATCATTATATATAATGTAATATAACATGATATAATATAAATCCCCTCCCCCCAGACGGCTGCGGGGGTCAGAGGCGACACGAATGGCGCCGGAGAACAAGGAAGGAGGAGAAATAAAGCAGTGATCTCGAGAGGGAGCGGGCAGCAGGCGGCCACCGTGGGGGAACGACCCCAGTAGGAGGTCGAGCCCCCGGGCGGGGGCCCGGGCGGGGGACGCTGCCAGGCCGACTGAGGCCGCCATATTTCCCGCCTTACCACGCCCGGGGAGGCCGAGCGAGAGAGCGAGCGAACGGGCAGGGCAGGGCAGGGCGAACGAGCGGGCGGGCGGGCAGCCAGCGACAGCCGCAGGTTGGCGGCGGCCTGGGCCCCGCGGTAGCGGCCGTCGGCTAGCACCGCGCATCGCGCCCCCGGGCTCCGCCTCCTCTCCGAACCCGGCCGCGGGCGGCCGTCACCGCTGCGCCCCACGGGCCCCAGCCGAGGGCGCGGGAGAGGGAGGAGCCCCGGCCGAGGAGCTTGAGTGGCGGGCCGGCCCAAGCCGGGAGCCGAGCGGGGTCCGGGCGAGAGGCGCGCGGGAAGGCGCGCCGCGGCGGCCTCGAGCCCAGGAAAGGCCTTCCAGGAGCGGCCAGGGCCCCGCCCCCTGCGCCCTCCTCCCGCTCCCCTCCTCCCCTCCGGTCCCCCCCACCCTCCGCTGTCGCCACCGCCGCCGCCTCCCTCCCGGATCTGTGCTCCAGTTCAGAGAAAGAAGAAAATGTGTGTGTGTGGCGAGGGGGAGGGCGAGCTCTGAGCCGCTCCGCGCCTGGCAATCGGGGCCGGGGGTGGGCGTCTGGCGGAGAGGAGGCGGAGGCGGACGCGTTGGAGGTGGAGCGCGCGGCGGGCCGGGGAACTGGGTTTGCGCGGCGCGAGCCGGGCCCAGGGCACCGGGGAAAACCGTGTCAAGGCGGCGGCGCTGCGGGCCGCTCGCTGCGGGGACGCCCCCCGGGTTGGCTGTGCTCGCGCCGCGGGGCGCACAGCTTAGGGGAACTGCGGCGGCGCGGGGGGCGAGGCGGGCTGCCAGTTCCCCGGGAAGGAGGAGCGGGCGTCTGAGCGAGGCCGGGCGCCGGCGGCCTTCTCTCGCGCGCCCCCCGTGCCAGCGCCCGCGGCCGCCTCCCGTGCCCCCGCCTCGCTCCTCCCGGCCGGTCTCGGGCCGTCCGCTCCTCCGGGGCTCTCTTCTCCGGCCCACCTGGTGGTGGCCCCGTCCCTGGCCGCCGCCGCCCCCGCGGCGGTTCCCCCGACTTCTTCCCGGACGCGCGCCCGGGCGGCGGGGGCTCTCGGCGGCCACCGCTGCCTCGGGGGAGCGAGGGCGGGAGGGTGTGTGTGCGCGCGTGTGAGCAGGGGGTGCCGGCGGGGCTGCAGCGGAGGCACTTCGGAAGAATGACTCTGGAGTCCATCATGGCGTGCTGCCTTAGCGAGGAGGCCAAGGAAGCCCGGAGGATCAACGACGAGATCGAGCGGCAGCTCCGTAGGGACAAGCGGGACGCCCGCCGGGAGCTCAAGCTGCTGCTGCTCGGTGAGTACGGCTCCGGGGACCGGCCGTCCTGGAGGCCCTCGGGCCGGGCCTCTTCGCTCTGCCCTCTCCCTACCCTTCCGCCCACCACCTTGAACCTTGCGGGGCACAGCTGCCCTCGGTGCCCCCCGCCCCCGGGCACCCGCGGGCTCGCCCCTGCCCTCCCCGGGCGCGTTCCCGGCCACGCGCGCGCACACTCGCGCGCTCACCACACACACACACGCACACACACAGCACGCGCGCGCGCGCCGAGGGGTCGGGGCTGCCCCGGCCGATGCCCCAGCCTGTGCCTTTTCCCGTCCCGAGGGCTGTTGCATTATCTGTCGTGCATCTGTCAAAGGGCAGATCTCGTCTGGGAGGGCCGCGGGGGTGGGAAGGTGGGTTGAGGGGTGGAACTCCCAGTGTGCTGGATGGGGCGGGAGGGTGGGGCGGTGGGAGCTGTGTGTGTGGCTCCGAGGGTAGCCAGCCGAACCCGAGCGTTTAGGGTGGGTGGGTGGGTGGGTGGGTGGGTGGTGGTGGTGGTGGTGGTGGTGGTGGTGGTGGTGGTGGCGGCGGCGGCGGCGGTGGCGGCGGTGGCACTGGCGGCGGCGGCTTGCGGTGGGGTGGCCCGTGAGCATCCATCATCCTGCATTCTTGGGGGTGATAGTGTCGGGAGGGAATGTAGGAACGGTGGGCAGCCTGGAGACTGGATTTTCCCGGGAGTGAAGAGGGGGAAAGCCGTGGCTGGGTCTGCAAAGAAAGGGGGCTTCTGTTGGAGGGGAGGGAGGGAAGGAGGGAGGAGCCGAAGGACCAGCCCAGACGTGTCACACTAGTGCTGTTCTGTAGCCACTAGGCCACTGAAAGAAGGACCCTCGAAGAGTTTTCTTGGCCTGATGATTGTGACAGGCGTGTTGCTCGTCTGCACTATTCCTTCCGGATTTTAAAGATGAGGGGGATAGGGGAGCATTGTGCTGTTGATCGGATGGGTATCTTTTGTTTAATGAGGCAACCCAGATGTAGGCCTGAATTCACAATACTTACTACTAAAACCCAGTGAAGCCTCTCAGTTACTCTCCTGGAAACAAGTACAACCTTTAAAAAAAAGGCAGTCTTTTTTTTTTTTTTTTTTTTTAATATTTTTGGAATCTGGGCTAGCATCAAATGGGGAAGCAGACACCAAACATTTCTCTCTGATCTCTAAAAAAATGCCCACTGTTCTGATTTAACATTGGGTTAGCAAGAAAATGCCATTTCTCAAATACAAATTCTATTGATTTTTATCTCTGAGTGTTTAGAATCAAGCCATCCACATTCACATACAAGCCAGCATGACATAACTGAGCTATTGTGGTGGGAGAGAAAACAGCTTTGCAAGAACAGGCCTGAAAAATGTCTGCACTTGTGTTCTGTTTATTTGCGTGTGGAAATAATGTTTCTCAAACATTTCTGTAAGGGAAGAATGGCATTGTCAGTTCCGGGTTGTGAAGCATGGCTCCCCCCGTCCCCCATTATCTAGAGCATCTCATCTGCTGGCTCAAGGAAACAATTACATTTGGGACTGAACTGCTTAGGTGTGGATCCTGTACCAGCAGGAACAAAATCTAATGATTCCACATAGTTACAAATGGTTAATTCACTTGCCATGATTTATGCTTTCATTTTGAAGCCTAACTAGATAAATGTGCACCTACTGATAAAGAGCTGAAGGCAAAGCTGAATGAAAGAGGGGTGGGACTGGAGGAAGAGCCAAGGGAAGGAAAACTGCACTTGGAAAGTGTTAGGACCATCACTCTCTCCTCAATTCCCATTTTGTGCTCTTTCTAATGGTGGAAAAAACCGATGCAGTTCAGTATTTTTTTGAGTTGTCAAAATTGAGAAAAGTGAGGGCAAGGCAGATGTGGTGTTTTGAGCATATGATTAAAGGGGAAAACATGTGTTGGGAGAGACTTTCAGAGCTGGGTTTTCTTTTCATTTTGCCTTGTTTACAGTCTTTGTGTTTTTCTGTTTAGTTATGAACAGGGCGTTTGAGGTCCTGTTTGCCTGAAATGTGACAGCTCTGGGTTTCCCAGAAGTAGTGAGTTAGAGCTTAGGGGGGGTTGTCAGAAGGCCCAAGTTTCAGTGTCTAAGGGGAATATACTTACATAGACGCTTAATTACACACTGTGTATTTAAATAACATATTGTGCTTTAAAAAATTAACTTGGACGTGCTTTTCTCTGGGGATAAAATTTAAAATAAGCCACTTTACTGTGAAAGTACTAGTAGTGTGGGTGCTCCCTCTCTTTCCCTGTTAGATATTTGGGCAGGGTTTTAACCCAGCCACATGTAATTTCTCAAATATGTATGGCCTATTAAAAGCAGCAGAAAAACACAGCATTTGTTTAGTACCTACATTGATGGCTAACATTTAAAAAAATTATGCAGCCTTCTGTCAGACTCACAGCCTAGGGCATCACATAAGAATGGACACTGCTTCAACTCTAGATGTGCAGCTTTTGTAACATGACCATTGCAGAACCTACACTGCTTATGTAGTAATGATGGAGACTGGATGTAGATCTCTTCTTCTGTCTCCTCTTCTCCCTCTGTCTCCTCCCTCCCTCTCCCCACTCTCTCTCTCTCTCACTTCATGAGGGAACTGAGCTTTAATATGAAAGAGGAAAGGGAATATGAAAAGGGGAGGGGCACCTTTGGGAAATTCCTGATGTGCTGCTTTTCCAGTAGTCAGAATTTCCTGGTTCCATCCTGCTTCTAAACAGCAGCCTTACAGAGGAGTCTGCAGAACATAACTTGCACATACTAAAGTCAGCTCATTAAGAGGGAGGAGTTTACCTTTCTATTGAAATGAAATTCAGCATAAAATTACTTTTAAAGTGGATTTTAGTTCAAAGCATGACACCATTTTATTGGAAAAGGATTTGCTTGGCCGGAATGAAAATACATTTGTTGCCTTTGTTCACATAATTATTTACTTTCCCATATTAATAATATGGAGATGTTACAAAGGAAAATAATGGTTTTCTGATTCCATAACTAAGTGGTGTTAAAATTTGGCTGTTTTGACTTATATCCAGCAATTATGCCAGTGTCTTCTAAATTTGGTCCACAGTGCTTACTTATTTTGCATTTTATTCTTTTATGAAGTGAAATTTACCACTATAAATGTATCATTTTAAATTCTGAATTCTTATTGTATTTAATTCTTGTTGAGTTCATTTATATTCATGTTTGTTCCCTTTGATATCTCAAAGAAAACTTTGTATGCTACATAGATAAACTAGAGCATAATTAACTTTAACTTGATTTTTATAAATTTTCTAGGTATTTAGGAAATTATGTTTTCTTTAGTGGATTAATACCATGAATACTCATTAAGTACTTCTGTTGGTGGTGCATCAGTAATGTAGTTGAGTTGCCTTTAAGATTGTTTAAAACAAGTGGCTCTGAATGTTTGCTTCAGGACCACCTTTTAATCAGTTCCTTGAAAGCATACCCCTTCACTGTTACTTTACCTGTGTTTGAACCATCTACTCTAGATCTCATGAAATAGGAAGACTTAGCAAGCCAGCCCTTTTATTGATTGAATTCTACTTATAGAAAACCAACAAGATTTAGGTCACTCCCAAAGGAAAGAACATATGTATTTATTGTTCTTCTGAGTTACATATGCATTTATTGGATATCTCTCTGCTTCATACTGTAAGCCTATTATTTTGTTGATCATTAAATTCCAGCTTCCAACATATTGTCTTTCAAAGTGCCTGTAATAAATATTTGCTGAATGAGTGATTTTATTGATGACCCTCTTGCTAGAAATTGGGATCCATCAATAATGAACAAATTAGAGAGACATGGTTACATGTAGTGTTTTTATTTGTGGGAGATAAAATAATGATCTTTAAAAAATTGGATTGGTCTTTGAGTCAGTGAACTACAAATGCATCACATACTGAACCCCATGCATTACAGTTCTGGGCTGGGTATATTTGGGAATGGTAACAGACATGTTCAAAGACAAAGCATTCTCTATTTTGATTACTGTTTATCATGTAAAGGCTATCTAGTGAAAACCTATCATCTTTTTGTTTTGTATTTTTCTCCTGTCTACACTGGTCAGTGAATTTTTTTTTGGAGGCAGGGGGTACTAGTGATTGGACTTAGCTCTGTCTCACATGCTGGACAAGTACTCTTACCATTTAAGCCATACTCTTGTCTTTAGTTTGTTTTTGAGATAGGATTTTGCTTACTTTCCCGGGGCTGGCTTCTAACTTGAAATCTTCCAACCTCTACCTTGGGAGTAGCTAGAATTATAAGCACGTGCTACCACTTGGCTTCAGAATGAGTTTTTTATATTCTTTAGTGTGCAGGTGGTTACTGGATTTCTGTGGTTTACCCCTACTGTTCTATGAGGAAATCCGTACTAGTTAAATGTAAAACTTTAGGAATCGTGGATGGAACATTTTTATTAGGAAAGGTATGTATGTTTGTACTAAAAGCTCAGCAAGAAGGGATCTGGAAAATGGGAAGTTCTCTGGCCAATTTAGACTGAATAGAGTTCATTCATGCATGCTTGGGTAAAAGCACACTGCCAACTCCCCCTCAGTAGAGTTCATTGGGAGAGAGGGAAGAATGGATTAATGAAAGAAGAGTGGGTACATTACTTGTAGAAACTAACCTGCCTGTGTGGGTAGGCTGTTTAGAACCCTCGAATGGAAGCATTCTAGACACACTAGAGTAGGTTTATGGTGCTGCTTTAAGGACTGGACTGGTCTTTTTTTTCTTTTCCCCCTACTCTTCTTAGCTTGCAAGTGTTGAATATGTTTCTAAATGTCAGGATTTATTTGGATGTTTCCTTTTTTTTTTTTTGGCCAGTCCTGGGTTTGGACTCAGGGCCTGAGCACTGTCCCTGGCTTCTTTTTGCTCAAGGCTAGCACTCTGCCACTTGAGCCACAGCACCACTTCTGGCCGTTTTCCATATATGTGGTGCTGGGGAATCGAACCCAGGGCTTCATGTATAAGAAGCAAGCACTCTTACCACTAGGCCATATTCCCAGCCCCCTTTTTAATTTTTTTGTGAAACAAAGTGCTTATAGTTTATATTTGAAGACTGAATTTGGAACATCCCTCATAAAAATCAAAGCCATAGGTATGACTATATAACAAAGCCTCCAGAGTAAGATTTCTGCATTGAGCTATGTAGAGTCATTGTCAAGATCTGCCTCATAGCTGTCAGTCTTCTACTGTGTTATTTCTTCATATGAGAACTTTGGCCCAGATTAAAACCCTGTGGAGTACTGAAAATATTCTGTGTGAATCTGTTCAAGTATTTTTTTTTTTAATGTGGGTTTAGAAAAGAGAACCAGAAGAACAATTTAGTGGCCATTTTGTTTACTACAAATAAATATGATCGCTTTTTTTTTCATTTAGACAAAACCAACCCAGCTCTACCTTATAAATGAGGGCTTATGTTCAACTTTAAGAGGTGCCTAATAAATCATATGTTTTTTTTTTATTACAGATGAATTTTGAAGGACTCCTAACAACTATTATAACTGGGCGGCTATGTGCTATGCTAAACTTAGCAGAAAAGAGAACAGATTTTTCTTCAGGATCCAGGCAAACTTACACTTGAAAAGAGAGTATTAAGATTTCCAAGGATGATTCTGATTTGAGCATTCATGTTAGTTTTTCTTATAGGGAGTTGTTAGTTCTGTTGTTATTAGGGAAATATTAAGGATGTTGTGGAGGGAAAATAGGGAATTTAAAGGAGATGTCTTGGAAGAGAGAGAAGCCATTTTAAGGTTAGGAATATTTTCTCTCTAAGGAGGCAGAGGGAGCCTTGTTTTGAAAACAAAATATATTGCAGTGAAAAATACAGGTATTTGCACCAACCAATTTAAAGTTTCATTTCCTGGTTGTAGAGGGAGGCGGTGACATTTTTCAAAGGGAAACATCTATAGTGCCTTTTAAGTAATGTTAAGATCAGTGCAGCATTAATCCTGGGGAAGTGTGAAACAGCATTAGAAGGTAAAATGTGTGATTGTTGGTATTAAATCTGAGGCCATAACTGACTACAGTAAACAAGTGATCATTTTCTCATGCTCTGCTAAATGGAATGATGCTAAAGAAAGAGCTGTTCTCTGATCCAAACGCTACTTTGTGTGAACACCTGTTACTAATAAAATTAAGGGAAGTGGCTGGGCAGTCACCTTCGATTTGTTACAATACTGATAGATAGTAGTATGTCTAGTTTCTTTTGTAACATGTGATAAGAAGAAAAGGACTTACATGTACTGTATATGAAGGCATCATGAATATGAGCCTTACAAACAAAAGTGAACGTACATGTCGTAATGCCAAGAGCTCCAAAATGAATTTGCTGCCTAGCTCAGTGATTACTCTGTATACTTGGCCATTTTTTCCCTTCTTCTTTTTCTCCTTTTCAGAGCTGAGGAGTGAACTCGGAGCCTCACACTTGCCAGGAAAATACTCTTCCCCTAACTAAGCTAAATCTCTAACTCCTTTTTCTTCTTTAGGTCTTCTTTAGGGTCTTAAAATTTAACCCAGGGTGATCCTCTTGCCTTAGCTTCCTTTCCTGCTGAGATGCTAGGCATACTCTATCTACCACATCCACCTCCTAGCTATTATTTCTGAAATCAACACAAAAATGTTTGCTAAAGCCTCTATGGTTAAGTGTTCCTTGTTTTTGTTTTCTGTTGGAGATCACACACCTCATAAATGCATGTGCCCTACTGCTGAGCTTTATCCAGAGCCTCTTTATGATTTTTTTTGTTTGTTTGTTTTTGCCAGTCCTGGGCCTTGGACTCAGGGCCTGAGCACTGTTCCTGGCTTCTTTTTTGCTCAAGGCTAGCACTCTGCCACTTGAGCCACAGCGCCACTTCTGGCCATTTTCTATATATGTGGTGCTGGGGAATCGAACCCAGGGCTTCATGTATACGAGGCGAACACTCTTGCCACTAGGCCATATTCCCAGCCCTCTTTATGATTAAGTTTTAAGGAACAAAATTAGTATTGTTTAACAATAAAATTATGAAGATGTTCCAGATCTAGTTATTCAACAAAGCACTCACCAGATACTGGAAAATACACACTTATTTCCTTCAAATTTTCTTACCAGTTATATCTTAAGAAGGAGTAGGGGTTAAATGAACAACTGGTAAGCACTTAATATGTACAGAATAATGAGCTATGTGACACCCTCCTTTTAGTTGCCCATAGAGCAATAGGAATGATTTTGTCTTATTTCTTAGCTGTTGTCTATGTATCCATCTGGCCTCCTGACTTTCATCCTTCTTGGCTTTGGCTTCTCTATTGGTTCTTCACAGAAAGAAAAAGACAAAACCATTGTCAGGCCATTGAAGGAGCTTTTTGGGTATTTATGCAGCTGGGGAAAGCAGATGATCTTGGCTTGAACTCCTAAATTTATATGCATTATTTCCTTGAAGAGTGTTTTTTTTTTTTTTTTTTTTTTTTTTTGCTTTTGACTATGAGAAACTATTTGTGACCATTATGTTTCTAATTGGATTGGAAGCTCCTGGAGGGCAAAGATAGCTCTTTCTTTTTTATACCTTAGCATCATACTATGCCTTGCTGATTTTGCAATGCTTTTTATTACTACTAACTAGGGCTATGTGGACAACTGAATTCTCCACAGAAAGTAATAGGAGGAAGTGAATTTAAACTTCTTACTTTTTTCTAGTAGGTATCATCCATATGTTCTCCATTTTCCACTCTTTGCTGTTTTGTGGGCCACCTGGGACACAGTAAAAGGCATTCTCTTTTAAAGATGGAATGTTTTGGCCTCTCATTTGTTCTCCAGGGAGAATGTTTCCTTCTTTCATTGCTTCAGGTTAAAAGGTCAGTTACAATTAGTCCGGTAGTTCCAATAGAAAGCTGTGTTGAGTCACACATCCTTTAAAACTTGAGTTCATGCACATTTACTGCAGGATTAATCTTAGATTGTTGGTAATTTGATTGCTTTAGAAACAAAGTCGTTTCAATCAAGAGGTGTTCAATGGACTGTGGTACAGTTGAGAGCTAAAATGTTATTCTTGTAGTTGTGTTCCTGAAACTTCACAGAAGGGGACAATAATTGATCCACAGATGAAGGAGAAAGACGTAAAGCAAGAGGTTTTGGTTCTGCAGGAAATAAATAGTGGTGTGAATAGTCCCGTATATTTCTAGGAGGTAATCTTGTGAAGATTTTGTTTCCCCTTTAGAGAACGGAAATCATGAATTAATTGACTTCCAAGAATTTAACCTTTTTTAAAAAAAAATCACCATGCGTTAAAAAAAGAAAAAAAAATATTCTTTCTCCCTTTTTGTGACAAGGTTTCATTATGTAGCCCAGGCTGACTTTGAGTTTGAGATCCAGTTGGGCATGGGCTGCTCCTTTCTTTCCTTCCCTCCCTTCCTCTTCCCCTCCTACCCCCCCCCCCCCCACCTCTTCTCATGCTGGTACTGGGGCTTCAACTTAGAGCTGAGTATTGAGTGCTGCCTCTTAGATTTTTCACTCAAGGCTGGCATTCTGCCATTTAAGTCACAGCCCTACTTCCTGCTTTTTGGTTGTTGATTGTAGATGAGTCTCCAGGGCTTTCTTGATCCTGAAGACCTCAGCCTCCTGAGCAGTTAGGAATACAGGCACGAGCCACTGGCACCTGGCTTCTTTTTTATGTTTTAAAGCTAACTTCTCATCATTTTTTTGGTTACTTTTGTACGTTCACTTTTCTGTAGCTTTCACAGAGTAACTGGTTGCATGGAGAACCACCATGTATTTAGTCACCATGGTGACTGCAGATGCTGTGTACTTGTCTGTCATGAAGGTTTCCAGCTTTTTCCTGCTTCTCCCATGTGCATACTACCCACCCATCTACTGTGTCTTTACATCTTTCTGAGATGAGGCTCCTTAGGTTCTCTGTCTTGCACATTCCCTCGGGGTTTAGAGAATGTTCAAGTTCATCAGATACCATGTGGCAGTGGCCTGGTGAGCAGGGACATTGGGTGTTTTAACACATTGAAATGAAGGGATTTATGAGTGTGGGTGTTGGAGATGATTAACTTTCTTTAGCAGTTCCTCCTCTGGTCTGCAAAGCAAAATATGTTGTTACTGAACAAAATGTTACTGAACAAAATCTTTCCTTTTCTAGAGGGCAGGAACTTGAGATTAGTTCACGATTACCAGCAGAGTCAGTGAGCCAGTGCTGGATAATCTGATGGGCCACTGGGTTTCAAAATAGGGTGTGGTGCTTTGCTGGAAAGGGATGGGGGGTCCCGTGGGCCATAGCACACTTGGAGAAACAGCACATCTTCAAGGAATGATTAGAACACCTGGACTTAGGTACTTGAGAGCCTTAATGACATCTGATTGCATTTCCATACAGATAGTTAAGGAAGATGATGGTAATAGGATCTTTTTTGTTGTTGTTATTCTCAGCCTGAGTGCTTGCGCTCTCTCTCCTTTCCCCTTGGTGTCTCTCTCTCTCTTTCTCTCTCTCTCTCTCCCTCTCCCTCTCTCATGTTTAAGGTGAACGATTAAATGATATGTCCTTGTCATGCAAATTGATACCTTAGGACATATATTTTGAAGTGTTACCTTCATTACATCATACTTTCTTTCTGCAGATGGCAAATGCAATCTTCTTGTCCTAGAGAGATGACCCATTTCCTGTGACTTGTTCTAATAATACAGGATGACTTTAATTCTTGTTCATAGTTTGCCCTTAAAAGAATTCCAGGATACTTAAGTGTTTAACTCTTTTGGCTTTCAAGCTCTGGTGCTATAGCCTTGAGAATTGACAAATCATGTGATGATTTAAAAACAATGGCAGATAGGCTTCGTGAAAGTTTTATCTGACAAAATAGTCAAACATTTCTAGTGGGTGTGCTTTTTTGATATTTTAGAGCTGTGATGGAAAATCTGGAGTATTCCTGCCATACTTCTCTCTTTTTTTCTCCTGTAGAATACTGTTAGGGTAATTTTGTTCCTTAGTTTCATTGTATTTTTTGTACAAATATATGGAATTATTAAAAAAAGAGAAAGGCCACTAAGGGCCATTTGAACTTTGAAACATTTTCTGCTTCTGCTCTTCAGCTTTGACATCTGGGCTGTTTTCTGCCCACATTCATCCTTGGATGAGGTGTCTGAGCTCCCCACCCTCTCCCAGAAGAAGGCTTTGCTAGGTTGGTGGGCCATATTAGCCTGGATCTTCTCTCTTAGCCCTGCAGGCAGTGCTTCCAATTCAAGGAGGGACAGTGGTGGGAGCAAGGAAGAATGCTGAATGAAGCTCAGTGAGTCTGTTCAGAGCTCCCCTCCTGCTGCCTGGCATGCTGCTGATAGTCACACTGTCTTCCCAGAGAATGGTATGAAAAACCTCCTGTCATATCAGCATGGGTCTCTTGCTTCCTGCAGGAAGGGCGATATCCTGGGAGGCACTGAGGTGGAGCCCCAGGGGCACCGTGTTAAGGCACTGTTCTGCTCAAGCTGGGTCTTAGATCCCCTCTAGCTAGCTAGCCCTATTACTTATTGCTTCTTTTTTATTCATTTTTGATCACTGGGCTTAACACATTGTTTTTCTTTTGGCTGCAGATGGACTTTGCACCTCAAGCCCATCTCGCCATTTTTAGTGAGTGATTGTGGGTTGGCCTTGTGAGCCAATGCACCAAGAAGGCCACATATACCATATAACTGGTTTGAAGCTCATAGGTCCTTTTTCTAAGGCTTTCCAGGAGAGATTCGGAAGTAAGTCATACAGCATTTGTGTTCATTTTTTTCTTCTGTCACTGTGTCCACATGTTTTTTTCAAGACTTTCATTGAAATCAGAAAAACATCCATAGCATGGAAATTGTTATTGTTTTTACTTAATGCTATGACCTTTGAACTGTCCTTAGCAGGCATGACCATGATAAGAGGAACTTTAAGAAGATAGACTTCCTGTGTCCTTTGTCTGCATCTGGACAAGGAAGAGCTGGCCTCTCACTGAAATCTAGGGAAAACTATTAGAAGGGTTGGGTTCTACAGGAGGTGCTAGGCAATTGGCATTCTTGGCCCTTGCTTCCCTTGTGACCCACTGCCTTCTCATTATCTTATCAGTATCCATACTCTTTACCTTGATCTTAGATTTGGAGTTGGAAGGGTGCCTGGTGAGCTGAACTATCACAGGGCACTGGGGAGTAATAGGAGTCTGCAGGGCTTGGGAGGGTAGAAGGTGTGGCTGCCAATAAGGGTGGTGCAGTTGTGTCTTTGCCAGGCTCTGGAGGAAAGGAGAGGAGAGCAAAGGAGAGAGGTGTCCTGCTTTTGCTTGTTATCCTGGCCTGGAAGAGCCAAAGCTGTTTCTTCCTCCACTGGCTGCTGCTTCCACTGGCTCCACCTCCAGCTTTGTCTCTTGGTTTTCTTTCCTCTACCCAGTGTGCCTTCCTGCCTCTTCCACGGTGGATTGAGGGATGATCAAGTGTAGAAGCCTGGGTAGGATGGGAGGAGTTTGTGTGGCAGATCTTTGTTTCAGCTGATGTGAGAGCAGAGACTTGTAAAAGAACACATATTCAAAAGAAGACTTGCAACATGCAACATAGCTCCTCTATGCTTCTCCAAGTCCCCCTTCTGTGAAATTTCAGGTGATAAACTCACCTATTCCTATCTTGAAAACTCTGTTCATCGGATGATAGGTTAGGAGAATGACTTTTTTTTTTCTTTTAAGATATTCTTGTCTAGGGCTGGGAATGTGGCTTAGTGGTAGGGTGCTTGCCTAGTAAGCATGAAGCCCTGGGTTCAATTCCAAAGTACCACATAAACAGAAAAGGCCAGAAGTGGTGCTGTGGCAAGTGCTAGCCTTGATCAAAAAGAAGACAGGGACAGTGCCCAGGCCCTGAGTTCAAACCCCAGGACTGGCAGAAAGAAAAATAAAGATATTCTTGACTAGGAAATCGACTTTCACCTGGCTTGCTTTTCCAACAGTAGAGCTCTTTTCAGTGGCCCAAGGCAGTAAATAGATAAACAATTTCAGAGCTCTTCTTGCCAGGTTTATTCATGCTCAGGTAGAGGAATGTATGGTAGAAATAACTTGGCAGTTTTTAACAAAGAAGAGGCACTTATCATTTGGGCCATGTCAACTAAGCCTGTCAGTAGACCTTTTTCTAAGAGAGGGGTGGGGTATAGAGGTGTTAAAGCCAGGATCTTGTATATACTAAGTCCATGTACCACCACTGATGCTATCCACTTTTTTTTCTCCCTAAAACTTTTTAAAGGTACCTAAATGCCTATTTGTAATTATGACCAATATTCAAAGTAGGGCTGCATGACAATACCAAGTTAAGATTTTCTGATACAAAATATGGGCAAATATATTTTGAGAAATATGAATGGTTTTAAATAAATAGAGAAAAGCATTAGAGAGCCCTGAAACTGAAAGATAATTTGTAATCAGTTTCCAGTATCAGTCACTTCCTGATGGTCTAAGACTACTTTGAATTGTGAATCTTTGGCTCTGACATATGTGTGAAGGGAAAGGATCTTGCTCTGTTCAAGGGCTAATGTTCTGAGCATTCTATTTTTCCTCCTGAATTGGGTCATTTAAGAAGTTGTCCACACCACATTAGAAACGACTGTGTCAGGCACATAACTATCAACTTTTTTTTTGGCCAGTCCTGGGGCTTGGACTCAGGGCCTGAGCACTGTCCCTGGCTTCTTTTTGCTCAAGGCTAGCACTCTGCCACTTGAGTCACAGCGCCACTTCTGGCCATTTTCTGTACATGTGGTGCTGGGGAATCAAACCCAGGGCTTCATGTATACGAGGCAAGCGCTCTTGCCACTAGGCTATATCCCCAGCCCAACCACACAAGTTTTTGACCAACAGTTGTATTTTCAGGGGGAAAGTATAGCTATCATGCATATCTTTTAAGAGAAATGTTGACTCCAAATGTATTTTCATGAAATCCCCAAACTTCATCTTTTGAGAAACACATTCTATAGGGCTTTTCACTCTAGGCCATGCTTATTACAGTAGGACTAGAGAGTTTTCTCTAAGAGTCTATGTGTGAATTGCTACTCAAGTTACAATGTATTCTTCCCAGAATTAATGCATTGTGCATCTTTGTACCTGAGTCATGAGGTCACACTATGATTTCTTGTTTTTTCCTAATAAACTTATTTTTCATATTATGTAATTTATTTTCAACAGTATGATCTGGCATGATATCTTATCTTCCTTTCAGAACGAAGCAAAGAACACTTCAGATGTATATCCTCTGGTGTATGGTTGTTTCTAAAACAATAAAAAATAATAATAGTGGAGAAAACTGTTGTACTGGTTGAGTCAAGAAGAAATCTTTGATTTTCTACTTGAGAATTTTCTTTTAAGAAACATATTGCCTTCATGTTAGCATTCTGTTACTTACATTTATATACACATACACATTAATTTTTTTCAGTACTGGGAATTAAGTTCATGGTATAATGTAGATGGATAAGCACTCTGTCACTTGAACAACACCCATAGTTCTAATTATATTGTTTTCTTGTCTGTTGGGGTTGTAAATTTGCCGGGTTTAGCTCTATCCCTCCCCAACACGTGGGGAAGGGTCCTGGGCATATCTATCTATTCTGCGGGGGATCCATACCTACTCTCTCACGCCCCCTCCGGCCAGTAGGGGATGCGGGAGTGGGGTCCTGGGTTTAGCCTTGGGTTGCGTGTGGGTGCGAGACCTCCATACTCGCCAGCCCAAGGGAGACACGAGCGCGTGAGATCTCCGAGATGTCTCTGGGACGGTACTGTCTTTATTCAAATGAGAAGCAGCAGATATACCCCAAAGGTGGGCACAGGGAAAGGGAGAACATATTGGGCACGAGAGTTGGCCATCAAGTGATGTCAGGGGACCTCCCTCGGGGGCAGAGGCCCAGCCCCCCAAGGATGGGCCCCTGGGGTACCCCTCCATTGCACACGTGCTGCCCCAGGAGCAGGGCCTTCTCTTCCTGCCAAAGGCAGGAAGGGGAGGGGCAGGCCAAGGTCAGCTGTAGCCCCTTAAAGGCACAACTGACCCCAACACTTGTCTTTTCTTTTTTAGCAATTTTCAGTTTTTATAAACAATGCAATTGCTTTTCCTTTTTGCACAAAGCCTTGGAAAAAAGATTTAAAATGAATTCATAAATTTATTCAAAATGTGCAAATCTTAAGAACCACGAACCTTTTCTGTGTATTAATCCTTTCTAGTCTGTTTTATTTTCATAGGTCTGTTCTGTAGCTGGAAAGATGCTACGATATTGTAAGCATTTTCTGTGTGGCTTTATGGAGTTCATAGTAACACTTGAAATGGTGATACAATATTCTGTATTAGAGGACTCACTTGTTTACATAGTTCATTTTTGTTTTGACATTAGGTTTCTGTCATCGTTTCTATTTTCTTAATGCTGTGATATTTTTCATAGATAGCTTTTTAAAACAAAAGCAAATTTTGTTATGAAAGATTTTATAGAAATGCTATTTCTAGGTCAGAGAATATGAAAAAACCTGACTATTGTTTCCACACACTGAAAGCATTATCTGACATGATCTTGCACAATTTGTAATCTTATGAGGCTATCAGTAATTTACTAGGTAAAAAATGGTGTATAATTTTGAAGTCTACATTCACTTGCTTACCAGATGACCCAGATCATTTTCCCATATGCTAGTTTTTAGTTGAATTTCTTATTTCGTGAATTGTCTCTTAATTTCTTTTACCCATTTATGAGCTCCAAACATACAAATGAAATTAGCATGTCATATTTACTGCAATTAACTTAACCCCAGTCTGTTGTTTTTCTTTCTTTATTTTTTATTAGTCAATACAGAAATGATCATTATCAAGCCAAATCTGTTTATCTTCTGCTACTTTGTTTAAAAGTGAAAAATCTTACTCTGCTTTAGCTGTTTCATGAAAGTCAGTTTTACTGCCACTTGGTTATGGTCAAAGCTAGATTGAATGTAGTATGTTACACATCGCTGTTGGGAATCTTCTTTGAATATGGAAGTGAGGTGTCAAAGTGAAATGTGCATAGGAATTCACCCTGTCAGGTAAACTGATCTGTGTGTAATTGGCTTTTCCAGTAATATATAATGTATATCTTGCCTTGTTAGTGTAAATCTTTTACATCACAATTATGGCTAATCTTCAGATCTCAGCCTCCCGAGAGCCACTAGTGCCTGGCTCACTATTCATTCTTGACATGCTAGCGGTGAATTTTTACATAGATTTCATTAAGAAAATTTAATAGTCACTACAGTGAATATTACAGGAACTATAACCCCCCCCCCCCCACCGGAGTCATTGGGCTTAGGGCCTAGGTGATGTCTCTGAGCTGTTTTGCTCAAGGCTAGTGCTCTACCACTTGAGCCACAGCTCCAGTTTCAGTTTTCTAATGGTTAATTGGAGATAAGAGTCTCGTGGGCTTTCTTGCACAGCCTTGCTTTGAACTGCAATCCTTAGGTCTCAGCCTTCTGAGTAGCTAGGATGACAGGCATGAGCTACCAGCTATGATTGTCCCCTTCATGTAAATTTCTGAGTAGGGATGTCATCCAGATGATAAATTTATTTAACCTTTGATGCATATGACTACACTGCCTTTGAGAAAGGCATTTTGGTTCACTTTACAACTTCAAGTTTTATGTTACTGGCTGTTTTAGCCTATTTTACTCTCTACTGCATTATGCCAGTCTCATGGACAGAAAAAAATAATGTATATTTATTTGCATTTCATTGAATTGACTTCTGTTATATAGGTTTTATTTCTTTTTTTTTAATCTGCTTGCAAAACATACTGCCAAACTATACTACAAAATATACTAACAACAATATCAAAAATAGACTAACAAATATATACCTGTAATATATACCTTCAAAAAAGAATAAAAGCCTCAATTTATTATTTAAATTAGAGTGCTTAAATACAATATCGGCGTTCTTGGTATTAATGTATTTCAGTAAAATAGAAATTTCTGTCTTATTTCTAGAAGGATGAGTTATCCTATGCCAAAATCTCCAAGAAAAATAAAACTAAGAAGATTATATAGTCTTGAGTATGATGGCTGACACCTGTATATCCTAGCTACATAAGGAGGTAAATGTAGTTCAGGGGCCCCCTGTCTGAAAGGTAACTAAAGGCCAGAGAGAGTTAGGATATGGCTTAAGTAGTAGAGTTTTTGCCTAGAATGTTAAGGCCCTGAGTTCAAGCCCCATTCCACCAAAAAAGAAAAAAAGAAAGAAAAACTATATAACAGGCTTGACTGTATGTGAACTTGTATTGAAATACAAAAGCTTTTAATTTTGAAGTCCAGTTTATCTTGCTTTTTTTCTTATAGTTTTGGTGTTGGATCTAAGAAACCTTGACAAAATCTGGGTCACAGACTGGGACCAGGCTCAAGTGGTAAAGTGCCTGCCTAGCAAGCACAATGCTTTGAGTTTAAATCCAGTACTTCTTAAAGTAAAATAAAATAAAAAAAGTCAAACCCAGAGCCACAAAGATTTACCTTTGTTTTCTAATAGGAGTTTCATAGTTTTAACTTAATTTAATATTACATGTAGGTCTTTGAATTCATTTTTATATGTAGTGTGAGATAGGTTTCTAACTTTATACACACACACACACACACACACACACACACACACATATTTAAAATTGGTGTCTGTTTCTGTTTTTTTTTTGGCCAGTCCTGGGCCTTGGACTCAGGGCCTGAGCACTGTCCCTGGCTTCTTCCCGCTCAAGGCTAGCACTCTGCCACTTGAGCCACAGCGCCGCTTCTGGCCGTTTTCTGTATATGTGGTGCTGGGGAATCGAACCTAGGGCCTCGTGTATCCGAGGCAGGCACTCTTGCCACTAGGCTATATCCCCAGCCCTCTGTTTCTGTTTTTTGAGACAATATCTCACTGTGTAGCCAAGTTTGTCTCAAATGCTTGATCTTACTACCTCAACCTCCTGGGATTACAGGCATGTATCACCACATTCAGCTTCTAACTTTATTATGTTGTAGGTGGATATGTGGTTACTTTAGCACAATTTATAGAATAGATATATGCCTTTTGCCATTGGCTGTTCTTGGCAGTTTTGTTATTGGTTTATTTTTACCTTGTCTTTATTACCTTCTTTCTTCAATTACTCCAGGTGTATTGTTGGCTCCTTTTCTGTGTTGCTGAATTAAAATCCCTCAGGGATTTATTTTAATATTTACTTGATTTGAGTTAAAAGTGCTTAAAGCATTATGTATATTTTACTTGTTGCTATGTAATGTTCTTGTGTATAAATATTCTGAAATATGATTCTTAGTTTTATTTTTGAGCGAGGGTTTAAGATATCTTATTTTTCCAAATAGTTGTGGTGTTTTTTTCCCCTGCTTATGTTACTTAATTCTAGTTTTATGCTATTTTAATAGTACGTGGTATATATAGTTTTCACATTTTATAATTTATTGTAAGGTAACAGTTATTTTATATTAAGAGACACACATATAATATATATGTTCAGTTAAAACATACATATGTGTTTATGTGTTTGTATGTACATATATAAAATTTAATCTTAATACTTATATTTGCTGCCAGTTTCCTTGTTTGTGCTATGTGTGAATCTGTCAGGTAATGAAAATTGTACTGAAGTCATTCATTCCTATGGTATTTATGGTTCTTTGTTATTCCCAGAAAATTTTGTATGTAAGTTATTTTGATTTAAAAATGTCCATGAAGCTGGGTACTGTTGGCCCATACCTGTAATCCTAGCTACTCAGGAGGCTGAGATCTAAGGATCACAATTTGAAGCCAGCCCAGGTAGGAAAGGCCATGAGACTCTTGTCTTCATTTAACCACCAAAAAGCTAGAAGTGAAGCTGTGGCTCAAATGGTAAGAGTGCTATCCTTGAGTAAAAAGCTCAGTGATAGCCCTCAGACCCTGGGTTCAAGCCTCAGAGCTGGCACACACACAAAAAAACGTCCTTGAGAATGACCTTTCAACTTTGTTGGCTATTCATACCGTTTTTTGGTTTCTACTTGCTTGGTATGTTTCTCTCATTTATCTTTAACCTTTATTTTTTTTTTTTTTTTTTTTTATTTTTTTTTTTTTGGCCAGTCCTGGGCCTTGGACTCAGGGCCTGAGCACTGTCCCTGGCTTCTTCCCGCTCAAGGCTAGCACTCTGCCACTTGAGCCACAGCGCCGCTTCTGGCCGTTTTCTGTATATGTGGTGCTGGGGAATCGAACCTAGGGCCTCGTGTATCCGAGGCAGGCACTCTTGCCACTAGGCTATATCCCCAGCCCTTTAACCTTTATTTATTCATTCATTTATTTTTGAAGTAGGAGTACTGTGGTTGAAGTCAGTGCCTTGAAATTGCTACGCAGATGCTCTGTCACTTGAGCCATACTTCCAGCTTATTTTGTTTTTATAATTTTTCAAAAAGGGTCATGCTTGCTTTTATGCCTGGGACAGCCAGGACCTGTATCTTCCTATTTAAGACTCATGGGTAGCAGGGATGACTGGCTTGCTGTGTCCTTGTGCTCAGCTTTTTATTGGTTGAGATAGAGCCTCACAAACTTTTTGCCCTGGTTGGCCTTGAAACTTGATCCTCTAGTCTCTGCTTCCTGAATAGCTAGTATTGAAGGCATGGGCCACCATGTCCAGCCTATTTTCAGTTCTTCGTATTCTCTTCATCCTTGCTGCTCTTTGACTTTTGTTCTTTGTTTAACCTCAACATCAATGAGTCTTTCCCTTAAACAGTTGAGTTTATTCTGTTTACATTTGTTGGTACTATAATGAATGTGGTTTCTCTTTTGCATCTGAACCTTTTCTTCAGTTACATTTTGATTTCTTACACGTTTTACATCCTTCTTTCTTTCTTCCATTGCTGCTTCTCTCCTTTCCTTGGTATTTGGCTTATAATGGGGTTTTTATTGCATTTTGTATTTTGACAATATGTGGTAGCCTATATAACTTAATAGAATTATTCAAGTTATGTTTCCCAGCCTAATTCCTTCAGGGAAGAATTAATACAGTAGTGTCCCTCCCACATTTATTGGAGAAACTTTACTCATATAATGGAACTTTAAACTTTCTCTCTCTCTATATATAGATAGAGTCATTTGTGCCATTTGGCTCCAAAATGCTGTAAATGCTTTGTTAATAAATGGGTATGGCAGTGTTCAAATAAAATTTTATTTATAAAAGCAGGCTGCACTCTAGATTTGACATTCTCACTGTAATTTAGCAACCTAGATACATATTAATTTCATTCTCCACTTTTCCTAGCATTTTGTTTGCATGTTATAAACTTTTTTGCTCATGTTTATTATACATACATTGGCGATGTCAGGTTTAAAAAGATTCTCAAAAGTCTTAGTGGTGATTGGCAATATTAATGCATTTAAATTTACACATATTTTATTTCTTTGCCAGTCCTTAAAATGTGTCAGCTGATAACACCTTTAAGAACAATGTGAAATTGTGGAATCTGTCTTACATCATAGGGATGGGCTTTGATAGGCTAAACACGAAGAAATCTGGCCTTCTTAGTTTAAGGTTGGAAAGGATATTTGTGTTAGGTAGAATGAGAGGCCTACATGGGTATTCAAGACCATTTCTGCTTGTGGTTGTGGTCCACATTTCCGCCATCCTGCTGTTCCTCATGCTTATCTCTGCTGGACTGTTCAAACACATCTGTTCTCCTAATTCTGTAGTGGTTTCCCTGTTCCCCCTTTTCTTCAGTATCTTTTGTCCAGGTGTCTTTGCAGGCACAGAGTTAGCATTTTATCTTACAGCCTGTGCGATCTGTAATGTTTAGAAAATTTCATGAGAAGTTCGTTTATTTTCACACATTCTCCAGCTTGTAATGCGTTGATTTTCCTATTCAATACCTGTGATGAGCACAGGAAATCATTTTAAATTGAGTCTAAAGAACCTCCTCCAAGCATTTTGCTATATTTTGTTATGTTATATTACTGTTTATTTTCTATTCAGTTTCCCTTGGAAGTTTTAGAATATATGTATATATATGTACATATCAATATTTAAAAATACTTAGCATTAATTTTGTGTTTAAGTGCTTATTATAAGATATTTCTTTGTTTGCTATTATTTTCCTTCACTTATCAGTTGACTGGATTATACCTTTTAGTAGACTGTTTTTCAAAGCATTCACAAGTTAACCATAACTTTCTTGGGTAGAGAATGCTTTACTGAACCTCTTTTCCTATCCACATGGCTTGTCACATGGGAGATGTTCCTTCATTGTTTTGTGACAGCTAAACTTTAAAAAAAATAAATCTTGTATTTAATAAAAGACTGGACTTTAAAATATTAAAAAAACTCTTACTATTCAATAAGAAAATTACAAAAGCTCCATTAAAATGAGGGAAGAGTTGAAATGACCTTCCTACAGAGAAAATATACAAGTGGTCAGTATGCACATAAGAAGATGCTCAACATGATTTGGAGAATTCAGACAAAAGCCACATTAAGCTAATTGAAACTTCATACAAGAATGGCAGAATAATAATTAAAGAAAACAAGTGTTGGTAAGGATATAAGGTTAGAACTCTTCCACATTGCTCTTGGGACTATAAAATGGCCAATTGTAAAATGTGTGACAGCTAAACTTGATGAGAAGTCAGTCAAAAATTAAAAAAAAGGGCTGGGGATATGGCCTAATGGCAAGAGTGCTTGCCTTGTATACATGAGGCCCTGGGTTCGATTCCCCAGCACCACATATACAGAAAATGGCCAGAAGTGGCGCTGTGGCTCAAGTGGCAGAGTGCTAGCCTTGAGCAAAAAGAAGCCAGGGACAGTGCTCAGGCCCTGAGTTCAAGGCCCAGGAATGGCCAAAAAATAAAAATTAAAAAAAAAATTTATCTTTCTGTTTATTTCTCTAACATGGAAACAGACTAACATACAGCAGGCTACTCTTTAGTGTTTTATATTCTTTATTATTTATCTGAAAACACATTCCACCTATTCCAGCTCTGTATTCTTTCTTTTTGGTGGTTTTCCTCAACTTATCACTGACTTTTTGGTTTTAACTCCACATCATTTCTTTGCCTTCAGGCACACCAGTCACTCATAATTGGATTTCTGTTGCTTCTCTACCACAGCTGTCAACTTCTCACTAATTGCTTCATCTCTCCATCCTTTTGCCTTGTGGGATGTACTCAGCTCTCTTGTCTGCATCATTGACTTGGCAGAGTTTGACATAAAAATATCAAGTGCCATAATTAGGCATTGAATGAATGAAGTGTCTGCTTCTATCTTTCTAGTGCTTCAAATTCATTTTTTAAGTTTTGGATTCTGTTTTCTTCCCTTGTTTCCGTTTTTAATGCTGACAGGCTTTTGTTTTTTGGTTTGTTTCACCTCTTTTTTAAAGTCTTCTTTCAGCAGTTCTCATTTCAAAAAAATGCTACAGTACAGAGCAAATGTCTTATTTCCTTCTTGTTTCCTATAGTAAATCTTTGAAGGCATTCACTTCTCCTTTTGCATGTTCTGTGCCTTGTCTTCATTTTTATTTAAGTATGTTCTAGATTTTGTCTAGCCTTACCATATATTTGTCCAAAAATAGTGTGAGTGGAGTTTCATTGATTTCCTTCCATATTTGTCTTGCATCTCTGGCGATCTTTCCTTTAAGCACTTGAGCTGGAGGACTGGTCTCTTAGCAGGATGATAGGGTGGGCTCTATTGCTTCTTCATTTTGCTGGATCTCTCAATATTTTTATTGTTTTCTTCTCCTTTGGGTAGAGCAGCCATATGCTGAGAATTTTTTCAGAATGGACTTAGTGTTATTGGGAATTATTACTTTTGGGCATTTTTCTTTGCCTTCTCCTAGACTACTTTGCAAAATAGGTTTGTCTTCAGCCCCACATCCTTTCTGTTATTAGTAATAATTGGTGAAAACTGGAATGGGTAGACTGTAGTTTCTTTTCAGCTCCTTCTAAACTTCAAAAGGTGAGAAATGTGAGATCTAACAGTTGATATTTGTTCCTCTAAGTTGGGGGATGCCAGGGTATCTTTGAGATGCGGTGTTTCCCTCAGCATGGTGCTGTTTTTATGATCTGGAAGAGTTGCCTGTATACCCCTAGCAGTCTCTCTACTTGGTCCATTTGTGTTACTTCTAGTTGATAGGTCTTTTGCTATTAACAAAGATGAGGTTTTTCTCTTTTTTGTGCATTTTGAGTAGTAGAGAGGAACTACTTTTTTTCTTTCAAAATATTTGCACATATATTTGTGCATAATATTTGTACATGTTTGTGGGGTACATTATGGTAACAGTTGATGTATGTATACAATGTATAATGATCAAGTCTGGGTATTTAGCATTTAAGAGTGCTTTGCCATTTTTCCAGATGTCAGCTTTATGAGTCTTGATAACTATAATTAACATATGTGAAGTCCTTCCTAGAAGATTATAATTGTGTAATCTCAGTTAAGAGTATGCTTTAAAGTGCAAGCTTGCATCCATACTTGGGTTGTCTTTGTAACATCCTCATTTTGAGTTTGTCCCTTGTACAGTTAGTGGTAATGTAATCCTTCAGAAGAAATTCTGTCTTTATTCATTTCTGTTTTTTTAGAAAACTTGTATACATCAAGATGAAGTTTGTTCTTCAGGTTTCAACCTGGGGAACTTGGTGGGAACACATCTAATTCTCCAGTATTTACCATTGGCCTCATGATACTCCCTGGGCCTTCTTGCGTCTCTGTGTAAAATGTCATGACTTCTTTCCATCATTCCTTACAAGGTAGGATTCAAGTCCTGTTTCTTATTATCCTAGTTTTTTTTCCCCCCTTAAAAAACCAAAACTCATAATGGAAAACAACATGAATTTGAAGTCAGATACTATTTCTGCATCTTCCCTTGAACTAAGATACTTTTGACTCTAGAAATCTTTATCTGTTATCGGATAACTCAGCCTAAGAAAAATATAAGTTTATGTTCAAAAGACATTCTTCATAATTTTCCAATTATTATAGCTTATTTTATTTTATTTTGTCTTAATTACAGTTCTGCATTGCAAGTCTTTTTTTATGTGGTACTGGGGTTTGAACTTAGGGTCTCATGTTCAAGTGTTCTGCTATTGAGCCACACCTCCACCCTTTCTTTTGGTGCTGGTTATTTTTGAGATAGTCTTGTTTCCTGCCCAAGTGTGCAACCTGGGTTGCCATTGGCCTATTTGAAACTTTCCATTGTAGCTAAGATGGCAGGTTTATACCTCAGTGGCTAGCTCTTGGCTCAGAACAGGGTCTTGAAATTTCTTCTGCCTGGGATGTTCTTGAACCCAATCAGTTACTTGAGCTACCTTCCAAGTAAGCTATGATTACATGCATACTCCACTTTCTTTCAGGCTGGCTGCCAATCCTGTTTTTGAACTATGAAAATGAATGCAGTTCTTTTCAGTTTTCTTTTTTTCAACTATGTATTTGTGTGGATTTGTGAGACAACTTGTGGAAATTCTTTCTCTGTGAGAATAACCTTCCAAGGTCAAGTTCATACGACTGAATTCTCATCCTGTAGCATTTGTAATCCTACGCAGTTCATCCTCAGGGAAAAGTAGATGAACCTGTTATAAGAGAACCCATGAAGGGGCTGGGAATGTGGTTTAGTGGTAGAGTGCTTGCCTAGCATGCATGAAGCCCTGGGTTTGATTCCTCAGTACCACCTAAACAGAAAAAAACAAGAAGTGGTGCTGTTGCTCAAGTGATAGAGTGCTAGCCTAGAACAAAATAAGCTCAGGGACAGTGCCCAGACACTGAGTTTAAGCCCCAGGACTGACAAACATAACATAACAAAAGTCATGAAGAACTTTATAGTGGGGGGAAAAAGTGTTTTTGTTCGGATTGTCACTTGAAGATATGTGAAATTTAAGATATCAAGACAAGTCCCATGTAATCCTATTATTTAGTATGAATATCCAGTTGATTCCAAGCTTTTGGTTATAATTCTGTTGCTTACTTAGACAGTAGGTAGAAGACTAAAAGCTAACTGTCTGCATTTGACCTTAATGTTTAAGTTGTTTAAGTATAAAAGGGAATAGAGGAATCAAGAAAGGAAAGGATACCTGATTTTCCTTGACTATGGCCTATTCTCTTATCACAGGAGGCTGTCAGATTAGCTGGCTTGCCTGGGTGGACCTCACACATGTCAGTTTTGTTGTTGGTTTTTACCCCTGGCCTTGCACATTGTTAGTAGACTTTTATCTCTCTTCACATCCTTAAGTTTGCCCTGCCAAATAGTTTATAATGACCTGTATTGTTTTTCTTCTTCCTTTGTGAATTCTAATTTCCATGTAGAAGAAAAGGACTATTTGAGAAAAAGAAAACTTTACTTACTTTCTTTACAAATTTATTTAATCTCTTTTCCCCCATAAGGCCAAGTGGTTTTTAAAGAGAGGGACCCAGATTACAAATCTGAGTTTTTTATTTTACACAATTTGACACCATGCCCACATTTTTAGCACTAACATTAGCTAATTTCAGTGTTTAAATTTCCCATTTAGGAAATTGGATAGTTGAGTGAAAGTTGTATTATTGTGTATGTATATATAAACATATATGACTGATTATTTAATATAAAATAAAGTCAGTTCATTTAGGATCATGAGGATGTTAACAGGAGTTAATAGTAAATAATTATCATCCTTTAGAAAGAAATTTGAGAAAGGATCATATCTTCCTTGTCCCTATGTTGCTTAATTAACACTGGCCTTAATTAGGTACTGACCAATAAGTTCATGTTGCTATTGATGAAAATAGACCAACTGCTTTTGGCATACTAGGATTTGAACCCAAGTCCTTAAGCTTACTAGCTAGGGTCTCAAGCTTACTAGTGATAGAGAACTCTATCACTTGAGTCATGCCTCAAGCCCTAAGAAGGCCCTTATTTATGGTAGTGTATATTTACTATTGGACATTGGTCAGTCTAGGATATATTGTTCCTCTTTCTACAACCTTTACAGAACGGATGGCTGTGTGAAGATTGGAGCGTGTTACCTCCAGAAGGGTGTCTTCTTGCCTCTGACTTTGTGTGTGTTGAGGGGGACATCTTCTGATAGGTCAAACACATGAAATGTCATTTTAAGTCTCTCCTTATTGGAAAGTGGGTTCATTGTTTATAAAGCAGTGCTGTCACTAAGTTTATTCTTGCCCCTTCTCCTTCCCTCTCTGTTTCTTCTTTTTCTCACCCTTTCCCTTTTCCTATTTTCCTTATAGTAAACTTATTTCAATATTACAAACTCAAGCTTTATAAGAAGCCAACATAATTGAAAGTTTGGTTCTCTCTCTAAGAAGCCTGAAGTATCCAAAGCTTGAAATTGTTAATTTAAAAAATAAGTGAACAAATAACAGTAAAAATCCCTGCAGCAGATCTTGCTGAAATGCTTTAAGAATGTACATGAGCTTAATCTTTACAAAAGTTATTATAGCCCAAAAGCTATAAAATCAAAGTTTTCTTGGTTCTTCAAAAAGGAGAAGCTCTTTGATTTCATACCACCTTTTTGGAACCTCATTTTTTTTTCATCAAATTTGGCTATGAATCAAATTTCTGTGCCTGTTTTCAAGAAGTCGTCTTGTGGAAGAGGCCAAGTATAAACATGGAAGAGTAAGTAAGCAAGTAGGAAAGTATTCCATAATAAAAAACTTAAAGAGTTCTAGGTTAGTCTCTGGAACTTGATCTTTGAATGAAATCTAGGACAGGATCTCATAGTAGCTCTTTTTTGAAAGATGAGACGTAGAATGAGCCTTACAGGGTGTAACAGGTAGGAATGAATGGGGACAAGACTAATTCCTTGATCTGGACTTTGACTTTATGCCACCTTTTTTTTTCTTTTAATTTTCTTGGAGAACTGAGATCAAGAACAAGATTTGCTTCAGGATTTCTCATACTCATTCTTAGATCTGCTTTGAGTGTGAACGGAAACCTTGATGAGATTTGGGCTTAGGTTTAACCTTTGATCTTGATTTCTTGCCTTCTGATCAAGATTGGGAAAAATACAGAACATTTCATAAATTTGTGTGTCATTCTACGCAGGGTCTATGCTAATCTACTCTAAAGAAGACTACTATTTTTAACATTGTTCCAATGTGAGTGTATGTGCTGCTGAAGTGAACACAAGTTTATTTCTTCATTGTATTGATAATTTATCACAATATCTTCTTTTCTAACTAGATTATTACAGCTTTTTGAAATGGCTGAAGCTACTTTGAGTTTTTGTCTTTTGCTTGTGAAAATTATTCTGAAAAAATTTTGACTGTAATATCAGTGTTTAAAAATTGTTTTGTACCTAGGTTTACAAGGGGTCAGTGTTCTAAATCCAGTTAGAGTACACAAAATGTTATGAGATTTTTCTGAATATTCCATCCTTGGAAGCCAAATCTAAGTTCTTAAAGTATGCTGACAGCCTGTGGATAAATCATGGCCCTGTTCCAAGATGAGCAGCATCTCGGAGAGTGGGGATGGATGGAAAAGTAGCCCTGAATTTACCACATTGCTGTTCTCAGAGTTGCCTTGTGCTGCTTGTGCAGTTTTGATACCACGACTCGTGAAGAAAATATGCAGATGTACTGACATTTACTTTGAGCAAATGAAGCATAGTTTGTATCTGTCGAGCTGAAATTAATAATGCATGGCTCTTTGAGCGTCTTCCCACCCCTCTATGTGTGTTCTTACACACAGATTTTTTAGAACCCATGGAAAATCATATGGTGCAGAGGCTGGTTCCTTCCCCTCTTGCTCTCCCTGTTTTCCAGTGGGTGGCTTGCTTGAGTAGGCGAATGCAGTGAATAAATTTATCAGCATCAGGATCTGTATTTATAAAATTATATTTTTTATTGAAAAGCTGAATAGTTTAAAGGTTTCCATTTTTCCACGTGCCCTTTGTTTTCAAACAAACAAAACGAACAAAATCCTTTTGGATTGTTCTTCATGCTATTTTGAGATATTCCTTCACCCTGGAAATGAAATGTTAATATAGATTCTTTCACAAGCACTTTTTTTCCCTTTTAGGCCCCGTGCAATGAATAGCTTAGAAATAAACTTTAGGAATCATAGTACAGTTTCGTGCTTTTTAGATACAATGGCATCTTGGCCAGTGTAACAACCAGTCACAGAATTGCCCTGCATTGTGAAGCTAGGAAGGTCTGTATTGCCTGAACACTGACAAGGCTCAGCAATTCCAGGTCCCAAAGAGTGCTTGGCTCAGTTTTGGATTCACGAGGAATAACATAACATGGAGTGCTAACCTCACTCAAAAAGAACTTAAAAGTACTCCTGGCGGGCCAAGAAAGCATCCAGTAACCTCATGTGCTCTTTCACCCCATCAAGCCAAGGCCGTATTTCTGAGGTTAAGAAAATTGCTCACTACATTGCAAAATCTTCTAGTTGTAAATCAGAAGAGAAGTCTCAAATCTGACTTTGCTACTTTAAGATCATTTTTGAGTAGGTGGGCATACATAGGTAAACATCTCAATGCATGTAACTGCAGTAAAATTACAAAAGACCATTTCTGGAAGTTAAAATAATCCCCACCCCCTCTTGTCCTGGGACTTGAACTCAGGGCCTACATGCTGTCCCTGAGCTTTTTCTTTGCTCAAGGCTAGCACTCTATCATTTGAGCCACAGCTCCACTTCTGGCCTTTTGGTGGTTAGTTGGAAATAAGAGTCTCATGGACTTTCCTGCCTGGGCTGGATTCTAATAGTGATACATAAATCTGTGGAAGAAGATAGTTCTATGAGTTGGATCTTAGGGAACAAAAGTCAAAATGGCAGACAGATAAAAATATGTAATTATGTATTACTCCTGCATAATAGATTTGTTTCATATCTTTCTACTCTGTGAGATTAGCTGAGAAGTTAAATTTATCAAATGGCATAAGTACCCAACTTCTCGCAAACTCCCCAAGATGCCTACTTATGACAATTTACCTCTCTGTTAAGGAGCTGTGTTGTTTAATAAATCAATAGTTCAGTTAGAAATCCAGCTGTAAGAATCTATATGTGACCCTGTACAGACAAGTGTTAACATAGCAAGTCTGATTACAAGATTGATTCTTGGCTGGCATCTGGGAACTTAAATGTTTTGAGGGTTTCCATCACTCCTAGAACTGTTAAGTATCTCAATGTGCCTAAACTCTATATAAATAGTATAGTTTGTCCTGAATACCTGCTTTTGTTTTGGGTATCTGAAGTTTTGGTAGGTACTTGATACACAGGGCCTGTTTGCTTGACCCTTGATAAAGACTTCAGACTTGGGCTTAGGTTAACTTTTGTAGTGGGCAGCATTGAATAAGTCACAGCTGGTTATTGGGGACATTGCATCTGTCTTTTGTTGCTTCACTCATCTAGGACCCATGGAAGCTTATGTATGGTTTCTTCTAGGCTTTGTCTATACATTTTTTTTTACTTCACTGATTTACTTTATTAACATTAATTGTGGACAGTTATGCAACTATGTGCTATGTTCTGTGAATCCAAGTGACGAGAAAACTCCTGACACAGATGCCCTCCTGAAGGTCTCCTCCATCTGGCTCATCTGGAGTGCTCTGGTCAGGGAAATGTCACTGCAGCCCAACCCCTGCCCCAGGATCATTGGGAGGAGCATCTGAGAGAGTGTTGAAAACTCCTGGTCATTATCCAGTTGTATAGTGACTAATTTTACTTTTCCCATAATGTTTTGGTCACTGCCAAGAGGCAGACATTATTATGCACACAGAGAAAACTCACTCATCCTTCAGGTGGTAAGTCCTTAGGCCTCTGAACTTCAGCTCTTTCTCAATGTGTTGAACTTAACAGAATGACCAAAAGCAGGGAAGGGCAGGATAGACACTTAACTCCCCACCTCCCTACATTTTTCACATTGTTCTCAGGTTATTTTTCCTGGATTATGTTGATTATGGGTGCCATCAGTTCAAGCTATTAATTACTTCCCATTAGGTGCAAAATAAAGTTCATCTGTCAGTCAGATGCATTTGATTCTGCCTTCTCTTTCTAGCCTTATTTCTTCCTGCTTTTCCTGCATTTGTTGACATTCTGGCTGACCTGGGTACTTAACTTTTCTTTTTTATCCTATCTTGACTTCTTCATTGTTTTCTAACCTTCCCTCCCACCACACCCTACCCGATCCATATGATGTTTTGCTTCTACTTCTCTCTGTGCAAATCCTACCCACTCTTTAAAGCCCCCCCCCTCAAATACTATCTCCTCGCTCTTCTCTGTCCGTCCCACTAGTTGGAGTCTCTCTTGCCCTCTGGTGATATTTTGTATTTGTCATATCTGTGCCTTTTGAATATGTTCAGGAAGTTGGTGGGAAAATGGGGAGGTGAAGGAAGCCAGTGAGGGTGCATTATTATTAACAAGCCAGCAGCTGTGCTGTGCTGTTGGGACTTAGGTTGTCAGGGGAAGCATTCTGGGACATGATGTCAAGCAGAAATAATCAGACTTTAATGTGTTCAAGAGAAATCATCTAGGGACATTGTTGAAATGCAGTTGGGGCTGCAGTGCTAATGTGGTCCTGGGTATAGTGATGCTGTTGATATGGGTCTCTACTTTGGAGAACAGTGGTATGAAGTTGTTTCATTTGATGTGAGAGGGAGCTGGAAGTTTGTTTACTAACAGTGGTTGGCCACTACTTTAGGGCTCCATGTGGGCTTAATTCCTAGCAGTTTTGTCTTGTCATCCCTATGGTCATCTCTGATTTGAAGAAAAACCCTCATGTAGAGATACAGATATAGGCAGTTAAAAGTTGACTTGGAGTGTCATAGACAGAGCTGTCCCTATCTTACAGTTATGGTTATTTACATACATTTCTTCCTTCTCAGAAGACTGTCAAGATCCCTGAGGGCAGGATGCATAGTCACTCATTTTCTTAGCTGGAAGCTTTTAGCCCTTGTGGTACTGTATACTGGTGTTTGCTAAGTAAATAAACAGTGATGCTGGCCTTTTATTTTATTTTTATTTATTTTTATTTTTTATTTTTGGCCAGTCCTGGGCCTTGGACTCAGGGCCTGAGCACTGTCCCTGGCTTCTTCCCGCTCAAGGCTAGCACTCTGCCACTTGAGCCACAGCGCCGCTTCTGGCCGTTTTCTGTATATGTGGTGCTGGGGAATCGAACCTAGGGCCTCGTGTATCCGAGGCAGGCACTCTTGCCACTAGGCTATATCCCCAGCCCCTGGCCTTTTATTTTGAACATGTTCCCAAATTTCCTTTTTCTTTTGCACCATAAAGTCCAGTTTTTTAAAATCATGATATAGAACTTTCCTTAGATGTTTTTGTGAAAATAACCAGTGAGTATTAATTTTTGAACCCTTATAGATCTAATTCTTTAATTGATGATGTCATTCACTGAAAGGAAGACTAGCAAGCATGTGGTACAGAGTTAAATAAATCTCCAGTACTCATCTCCTGAAAGAAAAAAATGACCTAAATTTTTTTTGTATATTTTAAAGGATATCACATTGAGTAGCCTCAGTTTTTTTCCACTTACCTCTAATTTCATACATCTCCTCTTGTTACTAGTTTGTAGACTCAAATACCTAGTTTAAAAGCCACTGAGATACAGATGTTTATCTCCAGGCAGGATTGTAGGTTAGTGTGGCTAGGGAAAAATCACAAAAAATGTTCAGTATTCTAGTTATCCTTGAAAAGAAGGCTGGCATAGAAAAAGCAGCAAGATCTAGGACTTTGTAGCCATTGTTTGCCTTGGTACCCACAGTCTAGTTTGGTTTCTAGATGGTTGCCTAAAATTAATGGGAGACAATTCTGTATGCCAGTCATCAAATGAGGATTCTTGGTTCTATTTCAGCATATTCTGTGTTGTTCCTTTGCATTTTTCCTTGAGTCTTTAAATATTAAAAAAATCATTTCATAGTCCTGTTGACTTTGGCCCCTTTCTGGCCATAGACAAGTATCATTTCTGTCCATAGATTCTTCTGGGTTTTTCTCAATTAGTACATTTGGGGAGGAAATGTGTCTGGTCTGATTCATTCTCATTGTTTACTGAGAAGAATTATGTGGAATAGCTGACTGCTAATGTAAAAGGAATGCCAAGAAAAATGCAAATAAAAAAATTTCAGTAATAGTCTAATATTAGCAAATTCTTACCTTCTCTACAAATAAACAACTTTCATATTTTATGGAGCTCTACCACATGTATGACTTCATTTGAAACAAAGAAATGGTGATGAAATAAACATGCATTCTCCATCTTGAGTTACCTGGAAAAGCCTGGTTATAGAATTTTTTGTGCCCATATTACTGCTATTTATCAGTCTTGTGAAATTGTGTAAGTTTATGGTCTCAAGCCCCACCCTTTTTACTTGTAAACTAAGGAAAATGACTTCCTTATATGAGTTGTTGGGAAGAATAAAAAGAATGAGGCAAAGCACACGAGAGGATCTTTGTAAATATTTTTTCTGGCATGCAGTCCCAGTTAATAGAATGGGGTGGGCAGAGGAAAATTTAAATCTTCCAACTTAATTCATGACTTCGTAAAAAGAAAGTAGAAAGAGAGATGAAAATTCAAAGTAAGGTTCATTTTTATAATTCATTCCTCTGAGAGTAGCTTGTGGTCTCTGATAGTGACTTTTCTTACTGAGTGAATGAATGTATTCTAAGAATCCACAGTTTTGGGGGTGGGATTTCTTGGTGATGTAGCAACACAGAGGTGCACTGCCCTCTGTGTTTCATTAAGACCCAAGACTCATTTCCTTTTGTAGAAATAGTTGTCAACACATAAAATCTCTATTGATTTCTTTATTTGGAAGAAGTTACATACATACCAGTCTGATACCCCAAGTAGTTTCAGAGTTATGGTAGGATTGTTTTATTTTATTTAGGTGGTGGGGATAGAATCCAGGGCTTTGCACATGCTAAGCACATGTTCTGCTGTGGACCTTGACCCCTTGTGTTTTGTTTCTGACCCTGCATTTGTTCTAATTGGTGTTTCTCTTCTGATGTGTGGGTGTCTACTGCTTGGTTATTCAATACTTTGACTCTTACTGGCCAATATATGTTTTTAAAGCATTTCTTTTGTGAGGATTTCTTTCTTTTATTTTAGGATGTGCCATTTAAAAGAAAGGTTATTTTCGTCATTTCTACGAAATTAAAAGATGAACAGTAAGAAATTTGCTGGTTTCCTGTTTACAGCAAGCATTTTAGAGCAAGCATTTACAGTTCTTTTCTAAAATAATCTTAAGTTAATGCAAATGGAACTATGTATTACCAGTCCCACATTGGAAGGCTAATTACCGGTATGTAATCTTAGCAGAATTATTATGCTTGTTGGTGTGATCCATGTCAGCAAGGTGACACATTGTAATTATGTATTCATTTTCGCTTACTCTTCTTGTCTTCTGCATGTGTCATCAAACAAGCTTGCTTTATTACAGTTGTGGTTATTTTAGTGGCAACCACTTTCACTTGAATTGACAGAAAAACCATCTCTTATCTCTGAGCCACATGGTCTTCCCTCAGACATAAATGTAATATAACATCTGCTACATAATCATTCCTGATGAAACCTGTGTAGACATTTAAGGCTCCTTTTGTTTCTGTGTCTGAACTTTTGGATCACTAGATTTGCAGCAGCCTTATGTGTTTCTCTACATTCTATTGACATACAACTTTGTGTCTGTGTTTCACAGGTCTATATTTGATTTCCCTACACATCATTCCATTGGAGTGAATTGTAAATGGCCTCATTTTAATCCTCTCACTTGTAGTTTATGGTGATAACTTAGATTTTGGTCACCAATACTTTTCTCTAGTGTTTGAAGTTGAATTAGATGGATTTTGTAAACACTGAAGTGTGTTGTTCAACTTATTTTGCAGTAAGTTTCTGTTAATGTGTGTTTTTAGTCTTGTAAGCATATTAACTTATTATTTCTTTAGCTCCATATCTACTTTGACTCAGTTAAGTCTACGTATTTATTTACTGAATGTTACTTTATGTTAAAGCTTTATAACACCTTTTTCTTCCTCATTAGAGAACTAACACACAGTAATAGGAAATGATTTCTTCATTTTTATTGACTTCCAATTTTCCATATTTGGTGATTTTCTGTAGGCTAGTGCATGAAATTTTATTTTAGAGTTGGCTTAGAGCTTCAGGAAGAGCAAATAATTGCCTTCTTATTTCTTTTCGTTCATGCATCTTCAGCTCCTAACACTGTTCAGTGCCCTCCCAAAGGACTTGTAATCTTTCCTCTTACTAGTCACTCACCTGGCAGGAGAATGAGGTCCTTATTTGCGTTGGAGGCCTAATTCCTTAGTTCTTGTGCAGATTGGCATTATGTAATCTTTCCACTAGTGGAGAACTTTCTGTGACAGCTGACTCTTTGGGGTGAATGAATTTCTCTATCAGCTGTTAAAAGTACTGAGCTTGGGTTTAGAAAATACAGAAACATTTGTTCATCAAACCTAAAGAGATTGTTTAGTTGAAGAGAAAGGGAGTAATTAAATCAGAGGAATTTGTCTTTTGGTTTAGATCCTTCCTAGCTATCTAGGCTGGTTCTAACTTCCCGATAGAGTAGATTCTTTGCATAGATGATTGGAAATGCATCTTGGATAGATGATGGAATTGAATTTTGTAAGACGAAATTATTTTACTTCCCAATTCTGTTTGTGTTTAGATAGGCATAATTCTAAACATCTACAGATAGTCTGCACTTATGCCAAAGTCTTACAAATTCATCTTTTTCCTCAAGTCCTTTGGCAGTAGTTCTTAAAGTTGATAAACATGTTTCCCTTTGGTGTCTTACAAAACAAAATCATACTGATAATTTTAGCACTGGTCCTATGCATCTCACTTTTTGGTTTATTCTATCTTACGTAGTGTGTACTTTTTGTTTATATGTATTAATGTGGGGAGTAATTTCTAAGTAACTGCATTCATTAAAAAACTTAAAAACATCTTGGGCGGAAGGTAGGTTTAAGTGGTAGATGTCTGTCTCGTAAGTGTAAGGTCATAAGTTCAACCCCCAGTATTGCCAAAAATTTCCACAAAGGAAATTATAACTATGTTTTCTATATAGCATAGTCAGCTATTTGCAGTCACAGTCCAGACGTGAAAGTAAATGGGAATATGGAGAATTGGGATATTGACTATTTTTCCAACTAGAACATAGTTACAAAGATTGATAGAAGGCTTCAGTTTTAGGCAGTGATTTCTGTAAATTTTTATTTGGGGTATTTCATAGAACCAAATTATCACTTTATATTGGTTATGGAAGTAGGTACCAAATAAATTATTTTTAAAAATGGTGCAGACAGAAAAAAAAAAAACAACCAGAATGAGAGGTGCTGTGCTGCTAGTCTTCTTTTGGCTACTGCTCTTACTATGAGTGTATCATTATCAGTTAGTGGGAATGCCTGAGGCAGCCTTCAACAGGAAGCTGTCGGCCTGACCCTGCCCTTCCTGCTTTGTAAATGGCCACTAGCTGCTACACAGGCACTGGAAGACTTGGCCCTGGGCCCTAGCTAGTGTGTTGGGGGCTGGGTGAAGAGCAGGAGCTGGAGAGGGAGGAATTGATAGATTGATTCTGCTGGCTGTTGTTAGTGCTTTCAGTTAAGAAAATACAGCAGTTCTTGGCCCAAATCACCTAATGTGGCTAATCCTTTTTCTCAGGAAGTCACTAACCATATTTATTAGCAGCATAATGATTACTTACAAGAGACTCTGCAAATTCCTTTCATGATGCAAATGCCCTTTGGGATGAGATGTTGTGGTGCACAGGGACTGCCCTTGCTCCCAGGGTAACTGTGATGAATGGCTTGGCATGATTTCTTTGCCAGTCTGGGTCTTCTGGGAGGATGGCGGCCAATTCTAGTCTTGAATTGCGGGCTCTTCTTGTCAGGTCCTACATTTATTGATTTGGCATAGCAGCTTCCTGCCTGAGGCCAGTGCTGCTTTTAACTTGTACTGAGCAGCTTGCCTTTCTTGCATGTACCTCTACATCTTACCTGGAGAGGTATAGCTACCTAGCCTTGGTAGGGAAAGGGCTTTGCAAGGGGAAAGCAAAAGATATTCTGGAAGCCGGATTTCATGACAGCAGGAAGTTGGACCTGGAGGCCACAGAGCAATTTAGCCATCCAGAATCCTGAGAGAAGCAGGCCTCTAGGGGCTCTTGTTTGCAATCTTAGTGACTCAGGAGGATGAGATCTGGGACTTGGGGTGCATAGTCAAGACAAATCCCAGGGATTTTCATCTCCAATTAGCCAGCAAAAAAGTGGAGTGTAGCTCAAGTGGTAGGGTACCAGTTATGAATGTAAAAGCTGAGAGGTAGAGGCCCTAGGACCAGAACCACAATTATAACAACAACAAAATTCCTAGTTCAGTGTGAGAAGGGCTCAAGATCTTCCAGTTTACACTTTATATGAAAAGGTGACTATGTAATCTGGATTCCTTGGGAATACTCACATAGGTTAAATTGATGTTACTGTTACATGTTTGGTAAGACAACTCACAAACCAGACTAGAAGGTGCATGAAGGCTAGAAGGTATAAGCTTCAGGACCCATTCACCTTGGTTGCGAATCTTGACTCCATTATTCATTGTCTTTGAGCTAAAAGATAAAGTTTAATGCATCACTCTGAGTCCCAGCTGCTTTATCTACAAAATGATTTTCATAAAAAAATAACTGGGATAATGTGTACTATTTTGTACAAGGACTTGGAGTAGTAAACAACATGTTACCTATTGCTATTATTATACAGTAGTTGTTACCTGACTAATGTCTACAGACTTAAGAGAGAAACTGTTAACCCTTGTGACAAACAACTGCTTATTTGCAAATTTAAAGAGATCAGAAGGGCTGGGAATATGGCCTAGTAGCAAGAGTGCTTGCCTCATATATACATGAAGCCCTGGGTTTGATTCCCTAGCACCACATATGCAGAAAATGGCCAGAAGTAGCGCTGTGGCTCAAGTGGCAGAGTGTTAGCCTTGAGCAAAAAGAAGCCAGGGACAGTGCTCAGGCTGAGTCCAAGGCCCAGGACTGGCAAAAAAAAAAAAAAAAAAAAAGAAAAAAAAGAGAGAGAGAGAGAGATCAGAACAAAATATAGATTGAGTGAAGTACAGAGTCTGTGAAGTATAATGATTACAGAATTAAAATCTGTGTGTATAAACAGAGGAAAAGGGCATCTAAAAATCTTAATTTATCTGCCCATTGCCTGTTCCTGACAACAGGGTGTAAATAACTTACATATTTTTGTTGTCTTGTTTGCAGTGAAATCACCATACCTTAAAAAAAAAACTGTACTCTTGATGAAGTTATATAAAAGTTTTTTTTTTTAAAGTCCCACCACAAGTCCTAGCTACTTGGAGGGATGTAGGTAGGAAGTGGTCCTGAACAGCAAGTCTTCTCAGGATCAGGTTGAGGAGTTGGAATGTGCTGATCTCTGCTCTTCAACTGTACTCTCTTGTATGGATTTTTTTTTTTCTTTTGTCAGTTGTGGGGCTTGAACCTCAGGGTCTGGGCACTGTCCCTTGACTCTTTTGCTCAAGGCCTGTGCACTATCACTGTGAACCACAGTGCCACTTTTGCTTTTCTGGTTAATTGGAAACAAGAATCTCCTGGACTTTCCTGCCCAGGCTCTCTCTGAACCGAGATGCTCAGATAAAAGCCTCCTGATTAGCTAGGATTATAGGCATGAGCCACCAGCACCTGGTTTTGTATGGATTCTTGATCTTCAAGAGGTGCTGGATATGCACAAGAGGACATCTTTATAAAGTTCCTTTGTCTTCATCCTGTGTGCAAGCAGAAGGCATACCAAAGACTAGCCTCATACATTCTACCCCCTTCACTTTTTAACCTCTAGGGATTTCAATTTAACAAGCTATCTTCTAAATGAAAACAAGTCATTGTTACTTTATGAAGTCAAGGTCTAGAAATGAAACTTCTCAATACTCTGATAAGTTTAGGTCTTCATTCAAGAATATTGTACGGATGATGTGTGTATGCTTCTGACCCCCCACTTCAGTTTCTTGGTGACACTGTCCCTCACACTCCTCATCTCCACTTGTACTATCATGGCTATAGCACTTGTTTGGATTATAATAATTAAGAGAAGTCACATAACATGGTGAACTATATGACCACTAGTGTCCTAGAAACAGAGTTTCTAATCTAGATTTGTCTCTTAACCGTTTTATTTATTTATTTATTCTGGAGAACATGGTCTTGTTTTGTAACCCAGAGTGGCCTTGAACTCATCATCCTCCTGCCCCTACTTCCCAAGTGCTGGGATTATAGGTGTGTACAACCACACCTGATTTAGCTATACAATCTTGAATACATCTGTATTTAGGGATATTAATAGTACTGTACAGTCTCATCCATACTCTCATTGCTGACATGATTAAATTTTGAATTTGAGTATAATGAGTAGTTACTATTTGTCTTACACAGGAAAGTATCTGTACCTGTCAACTTCTTTTTCACAGTACTCTAATAGGATACTATGAGCTGACATAACACTGATAACTCTTTTTTTTTTCTGGATTAGTTGGGTAGAATTTCTTTTTTTCCCCATTTTTTTCTTATTTATTGTCAAAGTGATGTACAGTTTCATATATTAGGCCTTGGGTACATTTCTTGTACTCTTTGTTACTTCCTCCCTCATTCCCTCCTTCCCCCTCCCCTTTATAACTCATTTTTTACTGACTGAATTCAGTAGATTATTTGTCTAAAATTTAAGAGGCATTTGTTACTACTGTGAACATCTTCCTTGAAAGAGGAAAGATTTCAGCCAGTTCTAGGTTTAGTTATATGTGAACTTTAAAAAAAAAACAAACTTGTAACATGGGAGTGCTTTGGGTTTTTCAAGTAGAGATTTTGCCCTTATAGGAAGTAAGTTAATGATTTTTAAGAGTGAAGGAAGTAAAAGTTCAAATGCAGTGCAATATGGATTGCACTCAGGCTAGGTGAGAAGGGAAAATTATAGCTGGTGTGAGCATAGATGTGGGATATTGTTTATGTTGGAGGTGTAGAATAAGAAGTAGGAATAGAATAGAAGTAGCAGTTGGTAAAGATGAAACCAGTGTGGCTGATTCTGAGAAGATAGTACCCTAACATGAAGGATGGTGAAACATTTCACAATGTTCAGGAAGTGTAACATACAGAGAGAAACAAACAATGCAGGACTATTGAAATCCTTAAGGGGTATTAATTTATTCTTGGTTTACAGAAGTAACTACAGGTGTTCCTTGTTTAAAACAGACTCTGTACAGAGCAATTCCATAAAGGGAAAAATCATAAAATGTTTTCTTCAGAAGGATTTTATTATAGATTTTTTCATACTTCTCCAGGTTAAATTATGATTTTAATTAATTGTTTTAAATTCTGCAAGACCATTTTAAAGTGATATTTCACAGTTATGTGTTTATATAACTAGTCTCAAACATTTATGAATACACCTATCAAATTTTTTTAATGTTTTTGTTATTATTTTGTGTTTTTTGAGACAGTCTTGCTTTTGTGTGCAGGCTGGCCTTGAACTTACCATCTTTTTACTTCTGCTTCTCAAGTGCTGGAATTATAGGCACAAGCCACCACGTTCTGTTCATCTCTAGGATCTTGAATAGATAGCATGTGCCACTATGTCAAACCCTGTTTTTCTTTTTTTTTTTTTGTTTAATGATTTTGATCAATATAAGATAAATATCGGATATCAGACCATATTTGTATATCAGAATGAAGATGTATCATAAACATTGTGGTTTAGAACAGTTAGTTAGAGCTAAGTTAAGGTGATTTGGGTTGAGCTTTTAATTCAGAACACTGGCATTGTATTTTATATATAAGATTCCTTTAAGGTAGCTAAATGTTTTATCTAACAGAATTGGAATATGTTTTGCATAGGATCAGAGGTGTTTTGAAATTAGAATAGAAAAAAATAATAAAAATCCCACTAAAATATTTGTTTCTTATTTTTCTTCAAATCTGTTAGCCTTTTAGAAGTTTTAGAGACAAAAATTTTCTATACCTTTGTAGGGATTACTTGGATCAAGAATTTCCTGTTTTCATTTTGAAAGGAATTTTCCCATCATGTTTGTGTCTTGAGTCAGATCACTACTCTTTTGTCACTGAGAAGTCCAAGAGGATTAAAAACTATTAAAAACAAATGTCAGTGTTTCTTACTCTTCCTTTTCAGAATGAAAATCCTGCATTTAAGGCAGTATAACATTTGGTGGCCTTAGTCTTTCCAGCTTATGATTAACTTGTATATGGCATGAATATAGAATCCCCATAGAAAACTTCTCTTTTTTATTAAACCATAAAGATTGACCAGTTTTAGGTGTTTGTTGTGTGATCTGCTTTACAGAGATCTGATTGGGGGAGGGGGGGGTAAAAGGAGGGAGGAGGTATCAAACCCAAGGGAAGGAGTTATGACAAATAGTGAGAGGTAATGTTCAGGCAGTGGAGCTATGATGGTGGCATTTGGAAGATGTCTCTCATGTGCTTTTGGTTGCATATAGGTTCATGGGCTGTGGTATCTATTGTTGAAATATGTTTGAATTTAAGACTTTCCTCGCACTTGTGCCATTAACTACTTCATCGCAGTTTCTGTCTCTTTAGTGTATTCTGTCCATGGTGTTAAAAAAACATCACCAAGAGCAAAGGAGTAAAGGAGAATATAGGCCAACTTTTGATGTAGGATCAGTTTAGCTTAAAGTAACCACATAAGCCACTGGAGTATCTGAATTCCATTTAAAACCACCAGCTTTGCTTTCAAGGGTTCTCTGAGTGAGCAAGGAACATGTCAACTGCAAACAGCAAATATTCCCAAACTTGCTCACAGAGCAGTTTGTTGCCAAGATTTATTGTTTCACTCTGGACAGTTTCCACCATGGATTCTTGAAAGCAGTTGCTATGTGTATGTTGGGTGTATAAGTTGCCTTCAAATCTGATATTAATGAAAGCCTCTATCCAGTACAGTTTAAAGGAATTTTATTTGGCACTGAGATAAATGACTACAGTAGAGATTTTCTTTTGTACATATAAACAAGTTAACACTGAGTTATTCAAGGAATGCATTTTTAGGTCATGCGTGTCCAAGAAAGCAGGCAAATAAATATCTCCTCTTTGTGTGCTGAGAGGGAGGAAGTGCTGCTCATTGGCATCTGTTACTACATTCAGCTAATATGCATCCATTTTGCTGGAAAGCAGTGATCTAGTGAGATGGTTAGTGAATACAAAACCTTAGATTTCATCCCCAATGTGCTTAATGTTTCCAAGATCAGAGCTTCTGCTAGCATTGCATTCACATACATGTATGCTTGGGCACACACATGTGAACACATGTGTGCACATACATGGACACATGTGCATGTACATCCTGCATGTTTCTTTAGGTGGTAGTGGAAGGGAGGGAGGGATAGAGGGCTGTCTTAAGTGATGGGGCTCTGATGGTGAGCATTAAGAGAAATAGGTATTGGGTAGGAACCAGAAGTATCTATAAACAAAATGATGGCTAAGACTGATTTTTATTGTATATTACATTTTTGTTTTTGTTTTGTGATAGTCCTAGGGTTTAAACTCAGGGCTTGGGCACTGTCCCTGAGCTGCTATGCTCAAGGCTAGTGCTCTACCACTTTGAACCACAGTTCCACTTCCAGCTTTTGTTGGTTAATTGGAGACATGAGTCTCATGGACTTTACTGCTTCAGCTGGCTTAGAACTGTGTTCCACCAATGCTCAACAAAGACTAGTTGTTAAAAAAATCACTGAAACATGTCTATCAAATAAAATATTTGACTTCTGAAGCTTAAATTTTTTGTTGTTGTTTTCTTGTTTTATGTGCTGGGAATGGAAGCCAGGGCCTTATGCATACTGTATAAGAGTTTTTAATCACTGAGTTACGTTTCCTTAGACCTTCAAGTTCTCTCTCTCTCTCTCTCTCTCTGCTTATGTATGTATCTATCTGGCTGGCTGTCAATCTATCTATCTTTATCTTCATGTTTGTGAAAAAGAAACACGTCTTGTTAACAAGTAGGAATTTAATTTAAAAAATCCCAAACAAGGCTGGGAATGTGGCTTAGTGGTAGAGTGCTTGCCTAGCATGTATGAAGCACTAGGTTTGGTTCCTCAGCACCACATCAACAGAAAAAGCTGGAAGTGGCGCAGTGGCGTGCTAACCTTGAGCAAAAAGAAGCCAGGGACAGTGCTCAGGCCCCAAGTCCAAGCCCCAGGACTGGCGGGGAAAAAAAATCCCAAACAGTAGTTATCTAGGGATTCTTACCCATTGGCATAGTTTGTTTTATCTTTATCAGTAAAGATGATGGAGTTCTAATAAATCCATACCTGATAGTTAGCTTTGATGATTTTAGGGTAGCTATTCCACAATTGCTAAATCTTATGAGGTAATATCTTGGTAACATGGGAGTATTTAGACTTACACTAAACTTTTGAAAAAAATGCCCATTTTAGTCTTTGAAGAGGGCATTTCCTGTGGATGGTTTGACAGTTGAGATTAATAAAGGAAGGTGCTACTGGGCCTTCATTGATCTTTTATACTCTGTTGATTCCTCCTCTACCCGAACTCTTTCTGTTCTGGGACTCAAACCCAGTCTTACAAATACAAAGCATGTATCCTACGATTAAGCTATATACTCAGCTCCCTAGAATGTTATTATTATTATTTTCTGGTCGGTCGTGGGGCTTGAACTCAGGCCCTCGGTGCTCCCTCTGTGCGTCATTCTCTCCCCTGCCCCCCCACCCCCATAGCTTTTTTTGCTCAAGGCTAGCATTCTACCACTTTGAGCCACAGCTCCACTTCTTGTTTTCTTGTGGTTGATTGGAGATAAGAGTCTCACAAACTTTCCTTCCCAGGCTGGCTTTGCAATCATCAGATCTCAGCCTTCTGAGTAGCTAGGATTACAGGTATAAGCCGCCAGCGCCCAGCTAGAATGTGAATTTTTGGTGCAGACTTGGGGTCTTCAGTGACTATACTTGTTTAGGTAACAACCATCCTTTATTTATCACTTACCATGCTGCGAGTAGAAACTAAAATTGAAAAGCTTTCTTTCTTGCTGCCTCCTTCCTTTGACTGACATCATCTTTATTTCCAATTTTCTTGCTTGCTCTGTTCCCACTCCTTCCTCCTGCAAGTTCCTTGAGCCAGTTGGTCTCTTTTCTACCTCAGGGACTTTGACTTGGAGTTGTGTCTCTCCTGTATTACTACTCCCCACCTTGAATCAGGCTATGTTGTTCCCTCCCCTCTCCCCCCAAATCCTGGGTCAAAAAACCCAGTGCCTAGGAACTGCCTGTCTTTTTGCTCAGGACTAGCACTCTACAACTTGAGCCACAGCTCCACTTCCAGAAATCTCATGGACTTTTCTGCCTGGGTTGGCTTTGAATCATGGCCCTCAGATCTTGGCCTCCTGAGTAACTAGGATTACAGGCTTGAACCACCAGTTCCTGGCTGTCCCTTCCTCTTGAAGCCTCTTTGTCTCTGTAAGGACTTCAGCAGCTATCAGCTCTATGGCATAGCTCTTTTCTTCCTAGATCTTTTTAGTATTATAAATTTTAATGTCTGTGTTTTATGTACAAGAAGTTCCACTGTAGGCTTTATCTGCTTGGTGTATTGCCAGATCCCAAGCACACACAGTTGTCCCCCTGTCTGTGTTTTTACTTTTCAAGGTTTCTGTTAGTTAGCCAAGGCCAACTGTATTCTGAAACTACTAAATGGAAAATTCCGGAAATAATTCAAAAATTGAAATTTTACAGTTATTGTTCCAATTTTATTATTACTGTTTTATTTATTTAATTATTAATTATTGTTACTTACCTATTACTGTGCCTACTGTAAACTATCATGCATTTATTGGTGGGAAAAACACAGCATTTACAGGGTTTGTTGCTACCTATGGTTTCAGGCATTCGTTGTCTTGAGACATATCCTTGCAGATATGAGTGGACTACTTACTATACCTAGAACAAGAGTTGGCACACTGTAGAGGCTTTTTGTAAGTATTGCTGACCAGATGAATGAGTGAGTGACTCATACATAGATTAGGAGTCTGGCTGTGATCAAGCGGGTGGAATGCTGAGAGACATTCATAAGGACATGGTGCTACTTAATTGCAAAACCTTTGATGCTTCTAATAGTGGTGCCAACTCTCTTTCTGTCTTCAGAAGAGGAGATTAGAACATCTAGTTTTATTCAGCCTATGTTACTTTGATGCCCTTAAAACATAAGAAGTGTGTTAATTTCTCAACTGCAAGATCTTTTCCATCCTGACTTCTAGCATTTCATAGTCCTTGCAGGCCAGCACTAGAGGCCTCTATGTGCATTGACCAAAGAGAAGCTCAAGATCATATTAACTCTCTGTGGTGCTGCTTCCAGAGGATAAGCCCCCAAACTGTGAAGGAACAAGTTGGCATGGAATTAATATTATTTTTGTTGCCCCAATAACATGACAACAGGAAAAAAAATAGCAAGAAAGAAATTTGAGTGGATTTCTAATCTCAGCTGAGACTGAAGATGCACAGGGTAAAGGTACTAACAAGCTTTGAGAGACCTAGATGTTTGAACTTTTCATATTTTGAAATTTTTCCTTGCTTGAGAATGCATTATATACAACTGCTGGAAATATAATGATAAATAACTCATGGTTCTTGTCCTAGTGGAACTTCCAGACAAGGAGAGAAGACAGACATTTGCCAGCATACACATAAAAAATGGGAAAAAAAACCCCACAACACCCAAAGAAAAATATAAACACATAGACAATGTAAGAAATAATGGTGGGATTGGCTGGGAGAGACCTCTTAGAAACTCGCATTTAGGGTTTGACCTTTGAATAGTCCTAGGCTTCCTGCTTTATTATTTTATAGTTTCAGTGCCAACTGTCACTGTCTCAATGCCAGATCTCTGTAACAGGGTGCACAATGCAGTGTGTTCAGTCCCATTCAGAGGTTACTTAGAAAGACAATGACTATTTCTGTTAGCCTAATACTGTTGCTTAGTGCAACAGGCTTCTTTCTGTTGTCGGTGCGTATATGTGCAAATAGCATGTATGACCAGGATGTCTAGCAGCAGCTATGTGACAAGGGAAATGGTGGTGGTGGCTGTAATCTCTGTGGCTGTAGAATCAACAAATATTGGTGTGGAACTTCAAAGCCTGGCAATTGTAGGAAATTCTAGGAAGTAGCAGTAGCAGTAGATGTGATTTTTACCTTTTGGTTAAGATATCTTTCTGACTGCATAAAATCGTAAGGCTGTATAAAAGTGTTAACCTCCAGGAAAAATGAAAGAAAAAGTCTTAATGTTTATAGTAGGGAGAATAAATTAATTTCAATTGGGGATTGAATGACAGCTTTAAAAATTTTACTTACTGTATTACTTTAGAAATAATTATGGTGCTTTGTTATGAAGTTAACCCTTAGACTTCGTTAGCAGACACCTATTTCTTTCTGTGGAAATGACTGCTTACAAGTTTATTCAGTCCATTCCAGTATTCAGAGTCCTGTGAGTTACCTTAAAAGGGAAACTAAACCAAAGCAGCGGTCCACAGACTCCTTAGACAGCCACTTAGGAGGAACTTACTTAGTATGACCATGCCTAGAATTGCTGTCTCTCTGCCATGATGTTGAGATCCTCAGATGGTTGTCTACTTTAATTTTGTAGTTTTCCGTTCTTTTCCTCAGACTCTGTGGTTGAGAATTGTTCCTTTATTAACTCAAGAACTTAGTTATTTTGTTAATTACAATAATAAGAGTACCAGGGAGTCCCTTTGTTTGGCTGTGTTCTCGGCCTTCTGAAATAGTTTTTCTAAGGGTAGAATGAACCCCTGCATCAAAACACTTCATAACACCAAGATGATTCTGTTAAAACTGCAATTTCTGGGGATGAGCATTGGCTCATTTCCCACAGGTCCTCAGGACTCCATAGTTACAAGGACTTTTTCCTACACATTTAAACAATTATCATGATAGTTCTCTGGTGGCAGAGAACAACAGAAGCATACCCAGGCCACATTGAGGGTCATGGGTAATATTTACATTGAAAAGTGACTCACAACTGTTTCAAATTTTGACCCAATTTCTCTTTAGAAAAGTCCTGATAACGTCCCATGGGCCAAGTGGTAAAGATGTGAAGTTACACAATGGAAACAGTTTTGAAGGTGTTTTAAAAAGGTAAAGGCTTATTGTTTATAACAGAGTCCTAAATAAAGAAAAATAAAGTAATTTATTCTTTGGAAAATCTTACTTTTCCAAGGACTTTGCTAATTAAGTTATCAGTTCTATGAGTCTCTTCATAATAAACACTGTTGGAAGAGGTATTTCAATACAGACTCCAAAACTTTCTGTGCCTTAACCAAAATTTTACAGTTATACACACATACACACACACACACACACTCACGTATATGTATGTATGTAGAATTTTCAGGCTGTATATATACATACATATATGTGTGTATATATACATGTATGTATATATACACATGTTTATATCTATGTATAGATCTATCTATAATCTATCTATCTATCTATAGCTCCAGGATCCAAGATGACTTTAAGGCAGAGGGGAATAGTCTTTGGATAAAAGGTTTGATTTTTTTATTTCTGTGTTCTCCAATGCTGAGCAAAGAGGCTGAGTGAGTGAGATCTCAGGAAATCCTGCTATAGCTTCAAGTATCTTGCATATGGTAAGTTTAGACTGTGCTGTCCCAGGAAATGAACTACATTAAGGAAGTAGAATAAACTGTCATTGGAGTGCCTAAAATCTCCTGCTGCTCATGCCACAGTTATGATTATCCATGCCATTGATATTGATTCTAAGTGCATAGATCACTTGCACATTTTTTTTTTTTTTTTTTGGCCAGTCCTGGGGCTTGGACTCAGGGCCTGAGCACTGTCCCTGGCTTCTTTTTGCTCAAGGCTAGTACTCTGCCACTTGAGCCACAGCGCCACTTCTGGCCGTTTTCTGTATATGTGGTGCTGGGGAATTGAACCCAGGGCCTCATGTATACGAGGCAAGCACTCTTGCCACTAGGCCATATCCCCAGTCCCACACATTTGTTTTTATAAAATGTTGGAAAATGAGTGTGGAACAGTTGCTCATAACTCAGTAAACTCAGTGCCATCGGCAGAGAGATCTTGAGGGAAAGCAAAGGACATAGACACCAACTATGAGGAGGGGGCAAGTAGTTCTTTGGATAGGCCCAAAGTCAGTCCTCTGGGGTTGCAAGGGAGGAAGCACAGGCAACAGAGTTGTCTACTAGCAGGTTGAGAACTGAAAGACTCTAGAGGTGGTAAGCCTATCACAGAGGACCCTGGGGAGAGCAAACAGAGCTACCTCCACACAACCCCATTAGAACATTTTTAGCAGCACAAGCTGTTTACTAATAGGTCAGTGTTCTTGTTTACGAACCTCAATCATGTACTCACTTTCTATGAAAGCATGATGTTGATTTTTAGTAATCTATAAATACATACTCCATAAGTGTTGTTACCACAGATGAGTTCATACTGGTACATAGAAGTAGCTGAAAATTACAAAACAAAAATTCCTGTTTCTAGGTAGGCAGTGTTCCCACAGTTTTTCATGCTTTGTATACCAGGATAGTGGGGTCTGGATACTATTAACTATCTGAAGAATTTAAGCTTTGGTACATTGTATATGTTTCAATTGCAGACATATTTATGCATTTTTCTCTATGCTAAAATAATGTTTGTCTTAATAGTTGTATATATATATATTTTTTTTTGGCCAGTCCTGGGGCTTGGACTCAGGGCCTGAGCACTGTCCCTGGCTTCTTCTTGCTCAAGGCTAGCACTCTGCCACTTGAGCCACAGCGCCACTTCTGGCCATTTTCTGTATATGTGGTGCTGGGGAATCGAACCCAGGGCCTCATGTATACGAGGCAAGCACTCTTGCCACTAGGCCATATCCCCAGCCCAATAGTTGTATTTTTGACTTCTTAAAAACATAGAACAAAATTTATGCATATAGAGTTCATTGTGAATAGTTTTGCAAAGGATAGTTGATGGAAACATTTTTTTTAATGCGAGACCTGAGGCTTGAACTCAGGCCTTGGGTGCTGTCTCTGAGCTTTTTTTCACACAGGACTAGTACTTTACCACTTGAGCCACAGCTCTACTTCCAGCTTTTTGGTGGTTAATTGGAGAGGAGAGTCTCACAGACTTCCTGCCTGGGCTGCCTTCAGACCTGGATCCTCAGATCTCAGCCTCCTGAGGAGCTAGGATTACAGAGTGATTACTGCAGTTATCACTACCAGTGCCTGGATTTGATGGCAGTTTTGTTACTTTGAAACTTTAGGGCTCAGTAAATACCTTCAGAAAAGCTTTTCTGTAAGTTTATATTACTTTTCAGGGAAGAATGTGGATAATGTTTGTCTCTATAATTATCCTAGTTCATGTTATACAATGTTCTACCAGCCTCACAAAAATAGGTGTAAAGAGAGTGAGATTTCAGTAGCCTACACTGATTATCATAATTGTTTCCATAATTTTATTGTAAGAAGAGGCACTTCAAAAAATTTAAAACAAAATTGCTGCCACCATTAGTAGTTAGATGGTACCTGATGATTTATTTATTATTTGTATTAAGTAGTTATACTAAGAAGTAATAATTCCCTAAGTCAGGTTGTAAGTATAATGTATCTTGATCATTGTCACCCCTTCCATCATTATCCCCCACTTTCCCCCTTCCATCCCTACCCTCAAGTTAGATAGTTCAGTTTTTACATAATGTACATTGATTATAATGACTGCATTTGTTTACCCTTCCTTCATTTGTGTTTCCTTCATCCATTACTCTCCCTCCCCCATAGCATGTTTCTGCTTCCTGGCATTTAAAAAATTAATTAATTAATTTATGTAGTAGTACTTTGGGGTCTCAGGCCTGATGCTTGCTAGGCAAGTGCTCAGTTACTAGTTGAGCCACACCTCCAAGTGGTTCTTAAATTTTTTTTTTAAAAACTGTATGTCAGAAAAAGGCTTTGAGCCCATGCCTCCCTGCAAAGACCAGAGTCCTTTTCATAATACTCTGTGAGAAATGTTCTGTGGAAAAGGCTCCCCTTAAACATGAGGAGTGTGTGTGTGTGAAACATCTATCTGTAACAGCAAGCATACTCCATAAAGGCTGTGTGAACTTTCCATGCTGGGAATTAACATTAGGTTGGCTCACTCATCAGCTGAAGGTGGTTTGGATGTGACCCAGCCTTCAGGTGGGAACCTGAACTGAATACCAAGAGAGCTTCCTCAGGAAGCTAAACACAAACATATCTCTCCTCAAATTTGTTGAGCCAGTTACTTGTTATGGTCATAATTCTACAGTTTGTAGTCCCTCTTAGGATCGGCGAGGCACTTGCCATTTGAAAACAGTGTGCAATTAGAATCAAGGCACAGTTGAGCTGCAGAGTCCACGTTCTGCCATTTCTAGTGCCTGTGTTGTGGGATAAAGAGCTCTGGAGCAGTGATGAGAATACCTAAGAAGGGCCTAGTGGCTTTTCCCTAGGTGTAGGGAGATGAGAAATGACTATGGATTATGAGAGAAATGAGATTTAAGAGGAGATTAGCAAGAAGGGAGAAGTCGAGGCTAGGAATATGGCCTAGTGGCAAGCGTGCTTAGACATGAAGCCTTAGCTTCGATTCCTCAGGACCACATATATAGAAAAGGCCAGAAGTGGCGCTGTGGCTCAAGTTGGCAGAGTGCTAGCTTTGAGCAAAAAGAAGCCAGGGATAGTGCTCAGGCCCTGAGTTCAGCCCCAGGCCTGGCCAAAAAAAAAAAAAAAAAAAAAGAAGGGAAGAGTCCCTCCTACAACTAGACTAGACTCTAATTTGTATACAAAACAGAATGTACATCCTGGGAATGGACAAACACCCTGCTGTGAATCTACTTGATGGCAGTGATTTTTGTGCTTCACATTTGTTCCTCCGGACTCTGAGTACTCTGTTGTATATAGCCACCCCAGCTCCATCCATTACTGGATTTTTGTTCTGTTTTTGAAATGCCTGTAGCTTTACAGGTTTCTCTGAAGGAAGAGCTCAGAAGATACATGTTGAGTTACCTAAGAAGCTGAGTATAACTATTCTAAACATGGGAACTTATTTTATTTTATTTATGCTTTTAAGCTGAGATTGAACCCAAGGCCTCACTTTATGTTAAAAATGCATTCTTATCACCAAGCAACACCCCAGTGAGAGAGCATTTTTAAATACCCATTTCCTTTTGATTTTGTTGATTAAAAGGAATACTATTTTATGGCAGGATGTGGCAGTGAGTAGAACTATAGAGTAGTTTAATATTAACCTTGTGGAGAAAAAGGGAAAGCCTATGCAATAATGAAAAAATATTATATATAATAGCATTAAATATGGAAAATTTCATGTTCTTAAATGATGGTCTAGATCTTAACCCCTACCACTTTCAAATAGAAATTACTTTTCTTTTTTTAAATGTGTAGAGGCCTAAGCCTCTGCTTTGATTAGAAATTAATTTGAGTTTAGGGCTGGGAGTGTAGCTCAGTGTAGAGAACTTGCCTAGACATGATAAAGTCCTGCATTTAGTTCCTCAAAATAGAAGGAAATCATTTTAAGTTTAGATCAGTGATATAACATGAATTAAACGGATGAGAGCAAAATGAGAACGTGTTGATTCCAGAGAAGCAAATCCATGTATCTGTGAGAAGGAGAGCTCTGGTGTGATTCTCACATATACACCAAAGCATGGGAACAGGCAGTTTCCAGAAGTCTAGAATTCATGAGTTCATGATCTACCTTGTAGAGTATGTAACAAAAAGGTTTTCTTTTTTTTAAAACCATAAATTTGGGTAAATTATGAATTACGATTTTTTTCAAAACTAGTAAAGTGGTCTCTTAGGATTGCTTGATCACCAGTAGTAAGGAACATGTCCCATATTGCTCTTCAAAATATTTTAATATTGGTAAGTTATAGTTAAGAATTATAATCAAAGGAGAGCCCCCCTTTTTTTAAAAAAAAAAACTAGAAAACAAAAACAGAGGTTCTATGAAGGGAAGATCAATAACATTTGCCATTGAAGAAAGAATTCAGGTAAAAACAAATAGCACCACAATGAACTGCACTAAGGTGCTTATTCCTTGGAACTGAACACTCCCTCTGAAATATATTGCAACATATAAATGCAATTATTTAATGGTTAACATTTTGTTCATTCATCTACAGAAAATTGCATTCCTTCTGGTTCATTATATTGGACAAACATTCAAATTATAATGTTAGTTTATATTTTGTGAAAACAAAGGGAAGTGATATTTATGTCACCTTGGATATAAGAGACAAGCTTAAAAGGGCTTCATACCTCTTTTAAGACATTTAATTTACATTACTACTCCAGGAGTGTTTACATAGATGTATATTTCAATAAGAAATGTAAAAATCTTTAAAAACAAATCACAGCACTGGTAGCTGCTTTACACACTTAGGTCTTAGGATCATTAAGGTCAAACTATTACACTTAAGTATACTTTTTTTTTTTTTTTTTTGGCCAGTCCTGGGCCTTGGACTCAGGGCCTGAGCACTGTCCCTGGCTTCCTTTTTGCTCAAGGCTAGCACTCTGCCACTTGAGTCACAGCGCGACTTCTGGCCATTTTCTGTATATGTGGTGCTGGGAATCGAACCTAGGGCCTCATGTATACGAGGCAAGCTCTCTCACCACTAGGCCATATCCCCAGCCCTCAAGTATACTTTTAAAAAGACCGGAATGGCACATTAGAAAATGAAGAAAAAGAAGAATTAGAAAAAGAAGAGCCCTTTAAAAAAAACAGCTAAGTTTCAACCAAGTGCCAGTGGCTTATTCCTGTAATCAATCCTAACTACTCAGGAGGCCAAGATCTGAGGATTGTGGTTCTAAGTCAGCCTGGGCAAGGAAGTCTTTGAGACTCTTATCTCCAAATAACGCCCCCCCCCCAAAAAAAAAAAGCCATAGTGGAGCTGTGGCTCAAGTGGTGGAGCGCTAATCTTGAGCAAAAAAAAAAAGCTCAGAGACAGCACCCAGGTTCTGAGTTCAAGCCCTAGGACCGGTACCAAAAACAAACAAAAAACATGGAGTCTGATGGTAAAAGAATTTTGTAGTAGCATCATCCTCAACATTGAAGGTTTCTGTACACTTTGATTTTATGATTAGATTCTTAATTGTGTGTAGGATATGAACAAATGCAGCTTAGAGCCTTGTTTGCAGTTACTGTCACTAATTTAAGAGACACTGGATTCTGGAAATGTAAGATCTAGTTACTCAGCACTAACTTGAAAGTGCCAGGGTCTTTGCTGCCTCTGCAATGAGGTGGTTGTATACCTGTTGGTACCTGTTGTTCAGGCTGAGAAATGAGGTTTGGAGGGAGAGCTTCAGTGACTGCCTACGCCCTAGGTGACAGCACAAGGCAATGAGTGCTTGTGGAATTCAAATTCCTCTTGTCTCACCCAGACTCACTGCTTTTTTGCCTGAAGCTTAGTCTGCTTCATAAGTCAGTTTGTCTCCTTGGACAATGTCTGTGGGTTACTGCCTATTTTCTGTTTTGTAACATTGCCAAACGCATCATTTAAGACTATATATGTTTAAAAACTATAGGAGGTGGTAGCTTTTAAGCAAATGAGCAGGAACAGATGTCAGGTAGCAAGGGCTAAGTCATGTAGCAAACCTGTACATAGGGGAAGAAAAAGACTAGCTGTGATGAGTCATGGCTCCACCTGGGGTGTTCCCCGAGGGGCCTGTACCTTGGAGCTTGTGGGCTTTAGGGGTTCTTGTTAGCTTAATTATTTACCTTAATAACAGGTCCCTTATGCTTTTGTACTAATGCACACAGTGCTGGGGCTTGAACTGAGTCTTGCACTTCTAGAAGAGGGCTCTGCCACTTGGGCTACACTAGCCATTTTTGTTTCAGCTATTTTTCAGATAGTGTCTTGCAGTCTTAGAGCTTGATCCTCCTCCCTACACTCTCAGAATAGCTAGGGTGGATAGATTTGTACAGTCATGCTTAGCTTGTTTGTTGAAATAGACTCCAGTAACTTTTTGCTCAGTCTAGCCTTGGACTTTGCTCCTCCTGACATCTGCCTCTCAAGTGTCTAGTACTACAGGTATGAGACACCACACCCAGACCTCATGATCACTTATTTACTTGGAAGGGAGTAACACCTAATACTAAGATGATATGAATGTAGCTTTGATTAACAAGCAAAAATCACACAAGAACAAATCCCAACCAAGACAGGTAGATATCAGGTAGCTGGTTCTTTTTTGTTGTTTCAAAAAATGAAAGTAATGCAAACTAAAGTATGATATAATTTTGGGACATTTTGGAGTGTATGAAAAGAGAATCCCATTGGCCCTGAAGCTGAGCTAAGTTCACTGAGGTTGGATTTTGCTCCCTCCAGTAGATGCACATCCCTGTTGGTTTCTGCAGGAAGTAATGTTTACGTAATCCTAGTGTTGTAGAAGTAGATAAATAGTTTACTGGTTACCAAACAAGACATGGGGAACGTCAGTATAGCTACATAGAAAACAATATCTGAGGGAGAGAGGGGCTGGAAGTCTGTGGGAGGTTCGAGGGGCATGTCAAGGTGCTCATTTCCTTCTCTTGTGTCAGAAGGATGTCGAGTACTAATAGTAATGCTGTTGAAACAAAGCACAGAGACAACCAGTTGAAGAATTCAGAATATCAAGATAAAGCCAAGTAGGGAGGAAGTAGAGGTAAACTAGTGTGAATTAAGTAGGTTTGGAAGGCAGTAAGTTAGTAGAAAATGTGAGGGGTTGACAAATTAAGATGAAGTACAGCCTGATATTAAGCTGATAACCACAGAAAGACAGGATAACTAATAATAATGGAAGGAAATGGAAACAGGTAACAGACTGAGAGATGCTTCCTTAAAAAAAAAAAATACTGTTATGGCTCTGTTTCACAAAACTTAACCACAATGCATTATTTTAAAGTGATTTAAGAAGTGTTGGGGCAATTGTAGATGTACAGGGTCAGAGTACATCATAGACATTGCCAGACTTCTAGGGATTGCTATTGCCAATGATGGAAGGCTCTGGCTTCCAAAGAAATGGGAAAATGCTGAGTTGGGGTGAGGTGATAAATAATTCACACTCGATCCCTTTCAGGTATTTAAGTGGTTTTGTGGTTGGATCCTGATCAAAATGTGGCAAAAATCTTTAGGTATAAGAAATTAAACTTTTTTTTTTTTTATAAACCCTGCAACCTTTTCTTGCACATGCAATGTTGTGAAAGGGTTTCTGCTAGCAGAGTGTGTCCGGAAGCCTAGCTCAAGCTCTTGCTTCCTCAGGATCCAGCTTCCTGTTCTGGCATCCTACAATCTTCTGGAGTGGATGCTTATGTTACCTTTGTTTTCTCTGGTCTGAGGAGTGGCTGAGCGTCTGGACACCGACTTCCTCCCAGGAACTTCCTGAAAGGGGAAAACTTGACTTTTCGGTAGGAACACTCTAAATGTCTGTAGGTTGAACAATGACCGCAGCAATTGTTTTTCAAGAAGGGACTCAAGTTTTGTTTTGGCCTTAGGAAGTATAGATAGTTGTGTTCAGGGCGCCGCTGGGTGGGTGGTGAAGGAAGAGCATGGTGGGCTAGATGCACTTGGAGAGTGATCACTTGTTTGTGCTAGTTTGTTCTTAGCTTTCATCTATGGACATCGAAGCCCAGTGACGGGCTCAGCATGGGGAAGGACCTAACTTGAGGGCTTATACCATCAGTTCAGGGCAGCCTCATGGTTTTATGAATGGTTGCCTCCTTTTGCCTCGCCCTGGCGTAATTTTTAAACAATCCTATCTTTTAAAAGATGAGAAAAGGGGGGGGGGTGCTATGTGATCCCCACAGCAACTAGAATATCCTACCTAATAATCATAGCTGCAGATTTCTCTACCAGGAATTGACTTGCTGTTGATAAAGTGAAATACCTCTTGGATCCAGGTGGGTGATATGTATAGATTAAGCTGTTTGGGTGGGGCATCTGGCCAACATCTCTCACATCTCACTGAAGTTGCACTTGTTTCATTGTTGCTTTGAATGGGTAGCAGGGCTCTAGAGCTCAGAACACTCAGGTTTTTTGTGTTGGTTTTTTTTTGTCTTTTTCCTAAAAGAAATCAGGAATCCAGCTTTTATGTGAAAAGTCTTGAATTTTAAAAGGGAAAATTTTGTAACCACTCTCCAGAATTTAAATAAGATTCTTAAGTGGATAAACTCGCTGGGTTGCTTTGGGTTAGGACTTTTTTTTTTTTTTTTTTTTTTTTTGACGTAGGGTCTTGGTATACTGTCCAGACTTGCCTGGAACTCAGCTTTGTAGCCCAGACTGGCTTCAAACTCTTGATGCTCCTGCTTCTGAGTGCTGGGATTAGATGCATCTTACTACCACCATTTTTTTTGAACTCCTTCCTTCCTTTCTCTTTCTTTCTTTCTTTTCTTTCTTTTTTTTTTTTTTTTTTGTACTGGGAATTACACCTAGGACGTTGCACTTGCTAGGCAAGTGCTTTGCCACTGAGCTACTTGCCAGCCCTGATTATGGTACTCTTAAGTCCTAACCCCCAATTGTTTGATTGTTGAAAATAAATTGAGTACTTTTTATTCAGGTGTGTTTTCCAAAGCTCTTCATTTATATTTATATTTATATATATGCATATATGCCAGTGTGAATTAGAAATAGATGAAAAAGAGAAAGTCACAGTAACTTGAGAACAGTAAGTAGAGGCAGGCTGAAATGATCCACTTACATCTGTAAGTATCTTAGTGCATCTCCAACGGGATACTGAGTGATCCATCAACTTGTACATTACAGACCCCCTACTAGTCATTTCAATTTCTTTAGAAGAAACCATCCTACAGGGTCAGTTCTTCCTGACCCTGAGAATGGCATGGATCCTTCCAGAAGAACACACTGTATCATGAGGATAAGACCCTCACTATAGCTCAATGTTTATAGTCATTCCTTTGATTGGTTCCCATTAAAGGGCTCTTAACAGTGGAACAGGAAATGATATGGTTGAGGGTGCTGAACTGCAGGTAAAAGTCTCCTGTAGCCTAACTAGTTGGTGAGGAGCAGGATACAGTAGAAGATGGAGATAGGTAGGGAGATAGTTTGCCATAGCCCAGTCTCTGGAAGCATTCAGCCTAACTGTAATCCTAGTACCATCAGTTGATACAAGTGGGATCTTGGATAAATTGCTTTATTCTTTTAAACCTCTGTTTCCTCACCTGTTCATTGGGCTGGTTGTATAAAGTGATCACTCTCTTGTACAATTAAGAGTCTTCACTGATTCAGTTTGAATAAAAATGTGTAGTTAGTTCATTGTATCCACTAAGCATCTCATAAATATTTTCTATATGAATTAGAGCAATTTCTAGGACTAGGAACTTAATTGTCAAGATGGATAACATAAATCCAAGATTTATTTATTTTCAGTACTTCTAAATGTTTTTGTTTTTCACAATCCAAAATTTTATTCCACCTAATCCTTGGTTACCAAATATAAGTTGAATTACTATGTGGAGAATATTTTACAAAATTATATAAGACAGCTTCTTCAGGGAACTTTCATTTTGATCAGCCAGATAAATAACTTAAAGAACTTAGGAAATACCACCTAAAGGCTATATATTGAGAGAGTGCTTTTCACAGTGGGCTGACAATGAACTAAGGCTTTGTAGATGCGGGTAGATTTTTAGTCTGAATGATCCCAAACACAGTATAAGAATATTTTAAGTTATGCAACAAAGCACAATGAAGATTTACCTGAGTATTTTTGCATGTATCATTATGAGAACAATAAGCCATGCTTTGCCATGGGTAAATTATCTTATCATGGGTAATTTTGATTGGGCCATCATATGCATGTTTTATCATCACAGAAATTGCTCTTACCTGGCTTAGGGGTATATGTAGATGGAAATCTGTGTGAGCAGATGTGGTGCCTGGCAGCCTTGCCTCCTTAGCTAGAAGGGTGAGTCCTGAGAGCAAGAACTCCAGTGTCTTCCCCATTAGTGTTCCCCAGGCCTGCAGGAGTTAGGTGGCCTTTTCTGTGTCTCAGTTTTGCCATCTATCTATTGGATGTGATTGGACAAGTGTGGCTTCCACAGTGCTGTGAGGATTACATGAGTAGGTATCTTTTTGGTTCTTGGGATGGGGTTGGTCATGAAGTAAGCATTAGCATGGTAGTGGGTTGTTGTTTTTTTTATTTAATCATTGGTCTCTCTTAAAATGATCAATATTGAACAATTAAAGACAGATGTCTGGGCTTGAGCATGTGACCTGCAGTTTCAGAATTGTGCTGATAAGGACAGAAGCTCCAAACATCAGCTCTGTGGCTTGGAAGTGGGTAGAGGGGGCTTTGGGAGGGTCCTGGGAGCTACAACAGAACTGTTAAATATTATTGGTTTCATTTCTTGGTTTACATGGGAATCCAAACATTGGTATTCATAATACAAGAAAGTTGAATTTTACTGTAATGTGTTTTAATAGCTCAATAAGGACATTGCTCTATTTTCTTGTTTCTTGGGACTCTCTAGTACTGAGCATGAAAACAGAAAATGTGTTCACTGTGTCCTGCCTCGACCACTTGCCTCTGACTTGACTCTCAGCGTGCTCTTGAACTATCCTAATTTTTACTTTTCAAGTTTACAGTGGTTTTCCATGCACACTGGGCCTCCTTTTTGGGGGTTGCTGAAGTGGGTGGTAGAAGAAAGGAGGACATGAAGAGGACAGGAGAGCAACTCACAGGATGAGAGGGGAGGGGGATAGAGGGGAGGAGAGCCAGGTCTCTACCCACTTGTGTCTGAAAATGCCTGAATGATATCACGACTCTCTTTAGGAGCAGTTCATTTCATGTTTCGCTTAAAGAAAAATTCTTGGCTATTTTCACACATTTATCTTTATATAAAATTTAGATTCATTTCGTCAATTTCTAAAAACAACAACAACAACAAAAACCTTCCCATTGGTATTTTGAATGTGCTAAATATATAGATTGATTTTAAAGAAAATTTACACTTTACAATCCAAATATGTGCTATGTCTTTCTTTTCTTTCTTTTTTGAACGACTTCTCTTTTTCACCTCATAAGTGAAATTTTGTACTTTTATAGGTCCCACACATTTCCTGTTAAATTTATTTCCAGATATTTTAGATTTATTTTTTTTTACTGCTGTAGTGAATAGTCTAGCCTTAAATTTTATCTTGTAATTGGTATCTGCTAATTGCAGAAAAGCTGCTGATATTTGTGCATTTATATAAGTGAGCTTATAAAGCCCATTTACTAAATTGACTGAAAAGGAGAACTGACAATGCCTGCATTTGTTGTGTTCATGAATATAGAAAAAAAGACTGTGAAACTTGATTTCCAGTTCCATCTCTAAGGAGGCTGTAAAGTGTATTCTGGTCCTCTTTTTGTACTACCCTTTGCCGGGCACCTACTTCAGCGTTTACCTTGGTAATTCTTTGATAAATGTTTATAACTGATTCCTAGTCTCTTAATTCTATAGCAGTTTTTCAGTTGTTTCACTTTTTTAAAGAAAAACAACTACACTTCTCAATTAGTATTAATTCTAGTACTTCTAACTTATTTTTTAGTTTCTAGAATGTTACTGTGATATAATTTGCTGCTTTCTTATGACCTTGTCTACGCTGATAATTCTGTTTTCTTTATTATACTAGTTTGATAAAATTTAAATGAATATAAGCCATGTAGGAATTACCTGGTGCTTGAAGTTTTATCAGAACCAATTTGTAAAACTCGTTCTTTAATTGGTCTTTAATTCTTCCTTTTTTTATTTTATAGTGTACTAATAGTATAAGAAGAAAATTTAGAATGCAGCAAATGACCAGTAAGGAGACAAATGGTCTGATTTTCTACTTTGAAATGAAAATCACTTGCAAACATTCTATTTATTTTATGTCTTAAGTATTTTTCCTGTGTATGTACACACCCACACCCACATACACATACATGGACATACACACAGATATAGGTCATACGTTGTTTTAGGAAATAATTATCTTATCCTGTGTGTTATTTTGAATATTGTTTTCATAATTTTAATATATCAACATAATTTTCATGGGTTGCATAGTGTTTAATCCTGTGAATATATAATTATTTATTTAACTAGGTCTTTGTTCATGGATATTCCTATTCAGCTGGCTTTACTGTATAAAATGTTGAGTGATCATTCCTATACATCCACATCTGTTTTTAATTATCTAATTTTCTTCTTCTGGGGGCAAGTCCTACAGATGTAGTTACTGGATCTTTAGGTAATGAATATTTTAAAGTACACCTTTGGCCAGTTATCTTCCAGAAATATTCAATTTACAGAGGTAATCATTTCCCTTTAACTGATTGCTTCAAGAAAATAACCCAGTGATAGTTTAGCATGTGATAGTTTAGAACAGCACAGCATGGCTGGTCTTCCTGATTGGTGGATGGGGAAAAACATGAGCATTTCAGGCACTGAAGTTCCCTGGGTGATCTGACCAGTGGCATTACATGCAGTGGGTGCCTTGGGCAGTCAGTGGCTTATCACCTGGTCACCATTTCTACACTTTGTCCTTTGGCCAGCTGTCCAAGGGCTGAGGTATGTAACACTGATTGCCACCAGCTGCCTTGAGATTGCAGATGGAAAAGCCACAACTTTGAAGCAACACTTTTAAAGTCATTTTTTAAAAAATCAAAATAAAATTGTTTATATAAGGTTACCCGCCCCCTCCCCCCAAAGTTCAGCAAGCACAGAAGTATATACAGTGGAGATAGAAAATTTCGGTCTCCTTTTCTGGATACAACTTGGTATTTACTGCTCCAGGCTTTGGTTGGCTGCTTGTTTTCAGGACCCTCTGGTGGGAAGGTCTTATTGTATCTTCTGATCTACATTGCCATTGGCAGCAGGGGAACTGACCAGGACAGAAAGGGGGCTTTGATTGCTTCACTGTACTTAATTCTAACATTTCTCCAAGTAGCATGCTGTTTTATACTCTGGGAAATGGGAGAAAGTTTACTTAAGGTCAGTAGGTCAATGGGGAATAAATGGCAGAACTTAGATTTGGTATTACTTGTTTCCATTTCACACACCCCATCTATCTAAACTTGATAATGTGGTAGCCAATAGTTGCATATAAGTCTACATTTAATTAATTAGAGTAAAAAACTCATTTTTTCTATTTGAATAGCTAAACAGACACATGTGGCTAGTCATTATTAAAGAGTAGAGATAATCTGGTGTAGTGGCTCATACTTGTCATCCTAGCTATTCAGGATGTGGGTATTGTGAGGATCACTCTTCAAGGTTAGTTTAGGAAAAAATTTTGAAAGACCCCCATCTCAACCATTAAAACTGGGAACGATGGTGCAAGCCTGTCATCCTAGCTATGGAGAAATTATAAATAGGAAGATTATAGTCCAGTTTGGGAAAAAATGTGAGCCATTATTCAAAAAATAAGATGAAAAGGGCCGTACATGTTGCTGAAGTGGTAAAATGTGCCTGTCTTCCAAGTTCAGAGCTCTGGGTTTGAACTCTAGTACTGCCAAAACCAATCAAATTAAAAAAATAAAAAGAGGTATGGGTATTTCCAGGAACAATATTTTGATGGATCTGACAAAAACATTTAGAAGAAATTATCCCTCCCTTTTCCTCTGTGATTTTTTTTCTTCCCTACTGCACTTTCCAGACCACAGTGTATGTTGCAGGAATGTGCAGGTGTGTTGCAGCACAATGAGAGGAGGGCTTGGTTTTGATTATGTTGCCTTTGTAGATTCTAGGTACTTCTGACTGGTGTATACACTTGGCATTCATTCATTTGTTCATTTTTGAGACAATATCTTCCTATGTTACTCAATTTGGCCTTGAACTTGTGATATTTCTGCCTCTACCTCCTGAATACTGAGATGATAGATGTGTACACTGCACTTGACTTGCACTTAGCCTTTTCATAACAGTGAGTCAAACTGGGTGAAGATACTTGTGCCCAGAGCAGAGGTGATGCAAGTTGGTAGCTTGTAACTGAGCATCAGGTAGGGTTCAGGGGAGGGGTTTGTGCTTCTGTCAATTTTCATAATAGAGTTCTAACCTTTGGCCCATCTTGTGCCAGTGAGTGAGAGAAACAGGTACTAGATCTGTATGTCTGTGGAGTGCATCCTGAGACTGAAAACACTTCATTCCTTTTGTCTTGAAACTAGTCGGTGCTCAATATTGTCTGATGAAGGAATGATTCCTTCATGTGTTTAAAGAACTGCCCCGTATTTCCTGGAAAAGCCATAGGATTGAACTGTTGATAAGGCTGGTAAGTACGCTTGGATGCTTTCAGTGCTGCCAAAGCCCATGAAAACCATTTTCTATGTGATACTTAAAACTCTTAGTGTATTAGAACTCATACTGTATAGTTATATCTGTAATATGTTACTATCATCTCTCTTTGACTGCTCTTCACTGAATAGGGAATTGGATGTCTCATTTGTTTATTGCTTGTGGACATCTGTATCTGAGGACTTTTTTTTTTTTAACAAGATGACCTGAATTTTATTCTTCACTATCAGGAAATTGCAAATCGGCAGGCACATCAGGCTAATTATATAGTGAGGCAAGAGCTTAGGCAGTAAACAAGCTAATTCCTGAGTTTAAAGTGGAAACTTGGATGGTTGCATTAACTTTTAGTCCAGAAGAAATTCTTAAATTGTTGCTTTAGGACCCCGGATGGTAATTCGGGTGTGTTAGGAAATTACAGGGAACCACAGGAGTGTGAAATCATTAGGAGAGCCACAGTTGTATTTCCCACCTGCAGGTGGCTTGGCTAAAGGAAGGTTTGGAGGGGTTCAATAAGACTGAATGGGCTGCTTGACTGCTTTCTGGAGTTTCTGTGTCTCTTGGCAGTTATAAATAGGCAGCCTGGGGGCATGTGCAGATCAAGGGTGAGCCTTGAAGAGCAAATACATTTTAATTTCTTCTGGGAGAAGTGCAGTCCTACCATGATTCTTAGAAAATTATCTCATTTGGAGTAAGTGCTTGTGCTATGCAGTTGTATACCCCAGGGAGAAGAGTACTGTCCGTTAGGGACTGTGTATTTACAAAGGTGCATTTCTGGAGGGATCCCTCCCTAGGTGCTGTGCAAGTGGAACCAGCTTGCCCATGGGAGGTGATTTCTCATAAACTCTCTGCGAACACTGGTTCTGGAAGGCTTCCCGAGTTCTTCTTAAGAGGCACAGTATGTTAGTGTCTTTGCTTTGGCAACTGACATTGTCTTTCTGTCTTTCCTTTGGTTTGCTATACTTATGAAGATTAATTTGAAATGAAATGTAATTGGAGATGGCCAGACCTATTAGAAAAGAGCAGTGTTGTTGATTGGGAAATGGAAATCATTTGAGGTAGTGTCTGGGAAATACATTAAATACATCGAATGTCACTGCCTTGTCTAATAGCCTAATTTAAATTATGTTTTTCCTTTGCTATTACATTAGTTTGTTCCAGATAGACCTTGGAGTCAAAGAGGAAAGGAAGCATATGGTAAATGAACACTTAGTATCTTGATACATTTATTGTCATTTGTGTAAGAATTGGAAAGCTCGTAAAGGAAATCTTTAGTTTGGCTCCTCTTGCATTTCATCTTTTGAATTTAGTGGTTCATTTATTGTACAGGGACTTAATTTCATCAGAAGCATTCCCCAAATCAGCTATACTATGCAAACAAAACTGTTTGTTTTTTTGGTTTCTGTTTCTCTAGAGTTCTTTTATCACATAGGGTTCCACAGGATTCCACACGTTCCAGGACTCAGGGTTCTGATTCTATTCTGTGCTTATTTTCATCTGTTGGACTTTTCCTTTTAGATATTATAGTTTAAATCAAAAAGCATATGTTCTTTTCTCTTTTCTTCATGTTCATTTTTTTCTACATTATTGAGCAAGTAGAACAGAATTAGTTTAGCTTAAAAAGAAAAAAAAAACATCCTGTCTGCTAATTCTAGCATCCTTGTCTCTCAGGGTCTGACTTTATTAAATTTCCTTGTAGTTATCACTCATGTTTCCTCATTTCTTCATTTGCCTAATAGCTATGAACAGGATGCCAGACATTGTGAATCTTATGTCCTGGGCTGTAGGAATTACTGCATTCCTTTAAATAGTGATGGATATTTTTTGACATGTAGATACTTTACTAGGGATCTATTTGGTAGTTTTTAAGCTTTGTTAGAGTTTAAAGTAGCTTCTGTTGGGTTGTTTGTAGATTTTACTACTGTGGCTGATAACACTGAAAACTCAGTAGGAATGGGGATGTGAAGACAAGTGTTTTCTCAGTCATTTTCAAAAGGCCTATGGAGTTACATCCTGCTTGTTCTGAGAAGCAGAAGGTTCAATCAAGCCTCTCTCTAAAGAGTTTTCTCTTTGTGTAGCTCTTTCCTACAGCATCCTGACATGCAGATTCTGCTATTTGAGCTTCCTTGAATTCCAGACTATTTTCTCAACCCAGCTAGATCATGGATTCTGCTGTTTTGGATTTTCCTTGTCATAGTGCTGTATAGAAACTGCTTCTGGGCTGGGCACCAGTGTCTTATGCCTGTCATCCTAGCTACTCAGGAGGCTGAGATCTGGGGATCACAGCTTGAAACCAGCTCAGGCAGGAAAATCTATGAGTGAGATTCTTACCTCCAATTAACTGCCAGAAAACCTCAAGTGGAACTGTGGCTTAACTTGGTAAAGTACTTGTCTGGAGCAAAAAAGCTCAGCGACAGCATCCAGGCCCTGAGTTTAAGCCCCATGGCTGACAAAAAAGAAAGAAAGAAAGGAAGGAAGGAAGGACAGAAGGATGGAAGGAAGGAAGGAAGGAAGGAAGGAAGGAAGGAAGGAAGGAAGGAAGGAAGGAAGGGAGGGGTGGGTATCTGGGGGCAATCATAGTTTACCTTATTTATTTGATTGATTGTCAGTCCCAGGGTTTGAACTCAGGAGGGCCTGAGCACCGTCCCTGGCTTCTTTTTCTCAAGGCTATCACTCTACCACTTAAGCTACAGTGCCACTTCTGGCTTTTTTTGTTTATGTGGTGCGGAGGAACTGAACCCAGGGCTTCACGCGTGCTAGGCAAGCACTCTACCACTAAGCCACATTCCCAGCCCCAGCTGACCTTATTTTTATCCCTGTGCTGCTCATTGTCTGATTTCTTAAAATGAAATATGCATTCCCCATTGTTTGTTTTTCATTGTCTTGTAAATTATTGAATATGAATTCAAACTCTAGTACTAGTCTAAAAAGTTTGCCTTTATTATTTAATATTAAATATAACACATTACTTTAAAGGAAAGAACAATTTAAATTTTGTTCTCCTTGTTGGAATCAGACCTACTTTTGTTTGTTGGAATCTGAATTATGTGTTTCAAATATGAAGTATATTAGAGTTATTTCATACGGAGAATATTCGTATGTATCTTTCAAGAAATTATTACTTGTCCAAAATGAATTTTCAGCTTCCTGTGCTCATTAGCCTCTAAAGTGAAAGATAGCCATGACAGCCAGTAATCCTAGCTACTTGGGTGGCTGGGCTCTGAGATTATAGTTCAAAGCCAGCCTAGACAGAAAAGTCTTCAGTTAACCAGCAAATGAAGGGAGGTAGATGTCTTTTCTTAAAATTTTTATTGTCAAACTGTTGTACAGAGAGGTTACAGTTTCATACGTTAGGCGTTGGATACATTTCTTTTTTTTTTTTTTTGGCCAGTCCCGGGCCTTGGACTCAGGGCCTGAGCACTGTCCCTGGCTTCTTCCCGCTCAAGGCTAGCACTCTGCCACTTGAGCCACAGCGCCGCTTCTGGCCGTTTTCTGTATATGTGGTGCTGGGGAATCGAACCCAGGGCCTCGTGTATCCGAGGCAGGCACGCTTGCCACTAGGCCATATCCCCAGCCCTGGATACATTTCTTGTACTGTTTGTTACCTCCTCCCTCATTCCCCCTTCCCGGTAGATGTCTTTTTCATGGTAGTGCTAGGTGTGAAAAAAAGAGCTAAGTGAGAGCTTGAGGACGAATTCAAGCTTTGGTGACAGTGTGCATGCAGGCATGTGCACACGCGTATGCGCACGCACACACACACACACACACACACAAAGCCTTGAAAAACATGGGAAAGAAAATGAATAAGAAACTTCTTATTTTGCTACTTAAGTGGTAGTAAAGGGTATGTTCATGTAATAGACAAAAATGACAAGTTAGAGTCCCTGTGAACTCAATTTTGCTCTGTTACTAAGTCTTTCGGAAACAAGAGATTATATTAGTCAGGCACTGGTGGCTCCTGCCTGTAATCTTAGCTAGTCAGGAGGCTAAGATCTCAAGATCTCGGTGTGAAGCCAGCCTAGGCAGAAAAGTCCATGAGACCCTTATCTCCAACTAACCACTCAGAAACTGTAAGTGGCACTGTGGCTCAAAGTGGTAGAGTGCTAGCTTTGAGAGGAAAAAAAAAAAAAGCTCAGGGCCCTGAGTTCAATCCCTATGACTGACCCCCTTCTCCCCCCAAAAGAAGGTGATATTGACTATACAGTCAAATTTTTTTATTAATCATATTTGCATTTCTTTTTTCAAGACAAGTTTCATACTTGTGATCCTCCTGCCTCATCCTCTTATTTGTGTATTCTTCTTGGTCTATCATTGAGCCTGGGCCCTAGCATTGACTGTCTTGTGAGTTAACAAATGGCTCCCTTTGTGAGTATGCCTTTCATAGGCAGACCCAAAGATCCAGAGCTCTGCTATCTACCACATTGCTCTCTTTAGAGTGTTCATGGATTATGTCAATGTTTTACTGCTCTACTATCATCCCAGGCTGGTGCCAAGCTCCTAAGGACAATCCTTGTACTCTAGAGTTCATGGAAATAAATAACTAGTCCTACTTCTCTCTAACTTGTCTTTTTGTTTCTTCCTGAGAAAACCACATTCAAGGCTCTGGCCAACACTTCCCCCTGGCTCCCTCTGCCTCCTGTCTGACCCAGTGTGGCCATGCATGCTGTGACCTTATGCAATGTGGCTTTGTGGTGTGTTATGTTACCTTATCTTGGGTTACAAATTGTGTTTTCACCATACCTAAATAAAAACAAAGTACAGTCACATTTAAAAATATAATAGAAAATTATACTCAAAAGTATTAAAATTCATTTCTTGGAATAATTGGTAAACCAAATGCATTAATTAAGGTGAAGTTAAGGTCTGAAGTAGAAAAAGAAAGGTTATCTTTCATAACCAACTATTATCAGTGCATTTGAAAATTTCTTGCTGCTGCTTATTTATTTATTTATTTTAAATTGCTAGTCCTGGGGCTTGAGCTCAGGCCCTGAGCAATGTCCCTGGCTTCTTTTTGCTCAAGGCTAGCACTCAAAGCTAGCCCTCTACCACTTGAGCCACAGCACCACTTCCTGGCCTCTTCTGTATATGTGGTGCTGAGGAATGGAACCCAGAGCTTCATACTTGGTAGGCAAGCACTGGACCACTAGGCCACATTCCCAGCCCCAATTTCTTGTTTCTTTTGAGGCCATTGAAAGAGAAGGAAATACAAAGAACAGAAAATATGAAGAGAAAGATTTGTCAAGATAGCATGATGATTCTATGGAGCCTGTTACATGCAACTAACATTTTCTCAACCCTGAGGACAAACAAAACTAAAGCTGCATCATTCTCCTCTCTAATACCTAGAAGGCTCAAGATAATTATTACATTCTAATTGACTTAGTAGTTTCTGTTACGCCTGTGTTAATAAAAAAGAAACCCAGCTCCCCTGGATAAGAGGCAAAGCATCTATTTTTCAGCCACCTTTTGTCCTGCTTTTGTAGGGTGGAGGCTACATGTTGGTCCCCTTGCCTCCACCCTTTATGTTTTAACTAGCCAGGGCTTTGAGGCACAGGCTGAAGCCACACCATTTCCAGATTTGCAATGCTACCTCTTCTTCGTGTCTGAGTCTTAGTATATGCTAACTTTCCAAAGATTTGTAGTAGGAAAATTAATAAGCAGCAATTATTTAGAGAATGACTACTAAAACTTTTTATGCTTTTTTAAAAACATTTTTGAAATACAAATTATTGTGCAGAACAGGAAAATAACCTTAGTAATAATAGAAATAAGGAATAAAGAAATAAGTGAAAGAAATACGCTGTACTATAATGTTTTGGCAAAAATATTGCAAACTGTGCTGTTTCTTCAAAATTTATTTTATTCAGATTAAAATGTGCAAGTTGTACTAAATTAGTGGAATTATTTCTATAAATTAATTTGTGTTTTGTGGAGATTTTGATTGTCACGTAATATTTAGAAATGAATTTTACACAATCTCTAAGTATGAAGGAAAAGTCATATTTAGAAAATGAGGTTAAAACAAATGTGTGTGTGTGTGTGTGTGTGTGTGTGTGTGTGTGTGTGTGTGTGTGTGTGTCTTAGGGCTTGAATTCAGGGCATGGGCACTGCCCTTGACTTTTTTTGCTCAGGATTTATACCCTATCACTTGAGCCATAGCTCAAGATTAGAGTCTCACAGACTTTTCTGCCCAGGTTGGCTTTGAACCATGATCCAAAACTCTCAGCCTTCTGAATAGCTAGTTTTACAAAATGATTTTTGCATTAGCATGTTACCAGAAGCAAAGGAAATACTTTATTACAGACTAAAAGTTGGGAAACTTCAATGAAGCAAAGGAATTTGGAGTGACAGAATAATAATGTGAATAGAACTGTAAGTTTTTACAAAGTAAATTTATTGTTATAAGCAGGATCTCTTTGTAAAGAATCACCTGGTAAATTGATTAAATAGTGAGTGGCTGGGTCTATTCTGCTGAATGATTCTCTTGCAAGTATTTGTGTACCACTCCTTCAAAGTACACCACACCTTTGAAAAACAATGATATAAGGCTAGTATTACATACATAATAAAATGTTCAGTTCTTTATTTCTCTTTGAGTTAACTTTTAGTACTAAGCACTGAAAACAGCCTGGGGTATCTCTAAGGTGAGCAAAGGAAGATGATCATAGAATGGATGGAGTTGCTAACTGCTAGTCTTTGGGCACATTTTGTTTAGCATCCATTCCTCCTTAGATTGGGTTGACCACAGTCCCCACTGCTTCCCTTTGTCCTGTACTGCATTTATGGCTTCCTGCAGTTGCTTCCCTGGCCTGCTTGCTAATGGCATTAGATTGTAACTGACCTCAGAGGACCTTCCTGAAAGACATCTGGGCCATGAAATGATGACCCAGTTAAAAACTATACAAACTATATCCCTAGCCTTAACAAATATTTTCAACTAAGGTAATTCCTTGAAGAAAATCTCTTTGTCTTACAGAGAATAATTTTGACATTGTGTCAATTTCATTATGTTCAAAAGAAGCCCTAAAATTTCCATATTAGTGAATAGGACAAAGTAATTTACAATATTGCACAAGCAGAAAGCTATTTATTATTCTCTCAGCAGTGTTTTTTTACTTGGGGCTATAGGTGTACTTTTCTTTTTTTATTTGATCAGTTGTTTAAAACTAATTTTTATTCTTTTTGTATTGGTAGTAGTATACAATAGAGACATAGCCCATAACTGATAAGTCATCATAGAAAAATTAGATTGAGCATGTTGCTTGAAGGTCTGGTTCTTAAAGAAGTTTTGAGAAATAATAAATAAGTAACATTGGCCTCTATTTGCTGATGATCTACTATATTCAGATGTCAACCTTAACTGTGTGTGTGTGTGTGTGTGTGTGTGTGTGTGTGTGTGTGTGTGTGTGTGTCAGTCTTGGGGCTTGAACTTAGGGCCTGAACTCTGTCCCTGAGCTTCTTTGCTCAAGGCCAATGCTCTACCACTTGAACCAAAGCTCTGCTTCTGGCTTTTTGGGTAGTTAACTGGAGATAAAAAGTGTTACAGGCATTCCTGCTGTGTCTGGCTTCGAACCATGATCCTCAGATCTCAGCTTCCTGAGTAGCTAAGATTGCAGACCTGAACCAGTGCCAGGCAGTATTTGTGCCTTTAACTCTCCTTAGAAGTTTATCAGTTAATAGCTACTCTACCGTTTCTGATGTTCAGAACTGATGTTCCGAAATGTTATGTAATTTACCTACATTGCCTTTATAAAGACTAGTTTGGTTTTACAAATATTTCAAAGCAGTTATATAATATTTAATATAGTCATATAATAATAGTCATATAATATAGTCATATAATCATAATATAGTCATATAATATTTGATTTGATAAGAACATGCCTGCTGATTAAAAATAGCTTTTCTTTAAAATGCCACACTACAGAAGTTGCTTCAAGATGAGTATGTCTCACGTGTAGGCACTGTGCCCACTCTGATATTTAGGACAGGGACCTGCCTACACATACCCTTGCTCTCTTCTCATTCAAATTGTTTCAGGGCATGAGCTCTCAGTTGAGTCCTTCTAATAGGTGCAGGATAATACTGCTCCTCCTTCATTCTCTGATTCTAGTGACCAGCTAAATGCCATATGAAATAAGATGGTTTCCTGGGGCTGGAGCCTCCTTCCTTATCTCTACAGCTTTCAGACACCTGACCTTTTTTTCACTCAGGTTACTCATGAAATCCGCTGCCTCTGTGAATCTGACCTAGTTGGAAAAGAACAAGTGAATTCCCCATGCTCTATTGCTGCCCTTAGAGCATTCATTTCTCATTAACTGCTTCCCATGCAAGAGTGCTTGTGTCCCTTTTCATGTGCAGTACAAATGGTTACACACTGCATACCCCTAGAGACAGGGGCATGAGCTATATCTGTCATGGATATTATTATTATTTATTATTATATACTGCTGCTGGCATTTATTTCTGTCATTCTGTTCTCATTAGCTATCACCCTCTTTTTGAGTGCTTCTAGTTGTTCTCTTCTATGTTAGTAATACCCAGTGCAGTTGCCTGTACTTATAACCATGCATGTAACTTGATCACATTGTGATTTGAAAACACTGTCTTTCTGGGCATGACTTTTTTTTTTTTTATCATTTTCTTGTTTCGTCACATTCTACTGCAGTTCAGTTGTTACAGAAGTTTTGCCCACATTCTTTATAGAAGGAATGTCCTGGAGCCCCAGCAGTGCATAAGTAGGGCTCTGCTTTAGTGTTGAATACAGTTTGCTTATGCAGGGATGGGCCCACTACTTCCATGCCCTAGTGGCTATTAAGTTCTTTTCCTTTGGCTGACAGTTGAGTGAAAGGGCATTTCCCCTCCTTCCCCTGCCTAAGGCTCTCACCCTTGAGGAGAGGATGGAAAGCAGAATTCAGGATGCTGAGACCTCATAACAGGGCAACGTTAATTCAAAAGGGTTACAGTGGTCTTCTCCTAAGGTGTATGGCTTCAAATGTTAAAAGATTCATGTAGTAAAAGGAAGATGTTAATCTTCTGGAGTCTGAAACCGCTTTCTTAGCTCTTCCTACATTTCCATGACATGCAAAAGGAAACTAGGCATTTATAGCGTGTGGCAGGATTGTGACAGGGTCAGAGTTTGGATATCTAGGGATTTAAATTTCTCCCTTCCCCTCTCCTCCTCTTCCTTCCCCTCCCCTCCTTCCTTTTTCCAGTTCTGGGGCTTGGGACTCAGGGCCTGAGTGCTGGCTTCTTTTTGCCCAAGGCTAGCCCCTCTACCTCTTGAGCCACAGCACCACTTCTGGCCTTTTCTATATATATGTGGTGCTGAGGAATCCAACCCAGGGCATCATGCGTGCTAGTCAGGCAGTCTACCACTAGGCCACATTCCCAGACCGGAATTTAAATTTCTACATGTAGTTAAGTTACCTTTTAGTAGTTACCTTCCAATTCCCTCCCTCTCTTTAGGGACTGTACATTTCTGCTTTAATTTTTTAGTATGGTAAGCTTAAGATAGAATGATAGTGGATTTCTGTGTAAAGTAGTAAGATTATCTAACTTTTCATTAGTGTTAAATGGTTATTAGTTAACATACACAAAAATTGTTAGAACAAGGCCTGGTAAGTAGGAAGTCCTAAACACAAATACTGCTAAATAATGAAAAAAGAAACTGTTGTAAGAAATACTTTCACATGTAGCTTTCAGTTTTATGGGTATTTCCCTATGCATGTATCCACTGAAGATTAGGAGAAATCTCCCTGGCAGATGGTAGTCTTTAATGGAAACATGATTTCTGTCAATGTGTCAAATAGCTGGAGGTGATAGGAATTTAGGCAAATCTTGGCTGGAGCTCTACCACTCAAGCCAAGCCCCTAACTCTTTAGGGAAATTATAAAACAATTCTGAGAACTTTAGATAAAGTTATTGCTAGAGAGTACTTGAGGTCCTGAAAACCAAAGATCATAAGTTTAGACCTAATGTTCTTAAAGGTTTACAGTACCTCTAAAGAGTTTATATTAATCTGTAACATTCACCTAAGAGATTTAAAGTGATAATTTAAATCTTGCCATATTTGTACAAGTCAAACTTTTAATAAGCCTCTTCAAAAATTCTTGGTTTACCAAATTTTGTGTTAATAGAGCTTAATGTTTTACTATTACTTATTCATTTTCTATTTAAGCAGAAACAGTGTAGTATTTTATGTAGCGATGCTTAGATGCGGTTATATGACTTTCTTTCATGCTGTAGTATATTCTACCAAACCTCTCCTTTCCCAGAATGTACCTGCTACATTCTGAACACAAAAGTGTTGCCAGTGTAAAGTGTGTCAACTCTCATCTTAAACCATTTCAAGCTTATTTCCAGCCAGTTTGTATTTGGTGCTTAGTGTAGAAGAGACCTGGTCTAATAGAAATCAAGCAATGATGAAGAACAAATTTAATGAGAATTGAGCTGGTTATCCAGGATGTGAACCTGGGGATTCTTTCTAGGTTCCATTGTCACCTTTCTTAGATGAGCTTTGTCACTATGGTAGTGATAACTTTTCAGCTTCATAGCAGCAATGTGGCAAGAATCAGGAGACCTTGATGCTAGGCCTGCTTCTGCCTGGCATGTGGATAGTCTCTTAAAAGCTCTGTACCTTAGCTTACGTGCCTTTAATAAAGACAGGTTTGAGGTCAAGGATCCTGAAAGCCTTTTGTAGCTCTGGGATCCTAATTTTGTGTCCCTTGGGTTCTAACATTCTTAGAATGTGGCACACTTTCTCAGGTCTGATCTGAATTAATTAGGATTTGACGTTAAGCCATTTCTCCCTTCTCTAGTATTATTCTCTTACTTTATCATGCACTGAGGTGTTTCTGAAACACAAGCCTAAAAGTCATCATTCTGTCAGTTCTGTTCCTTAACCCTTTTGTGGTATACTAGGTTGTCATGGCCATATTAACATGCCCTTCTTTGCCTTGATACTTACTGTGTGAAAGAAGGCTATCCATTACCTAGAACTCTTTACTATTTGACAAGTGGTTAAGCTGAGCAAATTAAGGGGAGAAGACAAAATATTTTAGGAAAGATAGAAATCAGGTTCAAGTGCACCTTTCAGTGAAACTCAGCAGACTCTTGACTTAGTGATGATTTTACCATTTCCTTATAGCCCTTGCAAGTCTAGAACAAAACAGGGCTTTTTGAGATCACATGTTAAACCAAGGCACTATTATTTGGATCTCACCTCTTCTCCCAAAGGCCCATGTGTTGAATCTATAAAAGGCTGGGCTAAGTGGAAGGAAGCTAGGTCACTCTCCCTTCCCCTCTTTTATCTTTCCTTCTCTGTCTCTTCTCTCCTAGCCATTAGGAGGTGAGCAGCTTTTCTCCCTTGTATGCTTCCTGTCTTCCCCAAATGACAGAATTAACAGGCCATGAATTGAAACCTTGATACTCCCCGACAACACAAAACTTTCTTCCTTTAGATTGATTTGTCTCAGGTATTTTGTCACAGTGAGGGAATGCTAACACATAAGGTGATAAGGATGAAAGATCATGATGTGTTTTCCAAAGACATTTAACCTTTTTCTGGAAGAAAGCATAACTGTTTTGTGCCATTCAGGTAAGTGGGATATGATGTACTTGTAACCTGATTTTTTAAATTTATTCGAATAGAGAATGATACATTGAGGTTTCACTGTGAAACAACTTAATAGGTGTTTCTTAATAGTTGGGGACAGTAAACTCCATGGGGCAAGTTGGGTTTTAAGTGAAGGTCTGGGATAGTCGACTTTAATTGCAGTTATTTGGTCAATCTCATTGCTAGCTGGCTATATTTGATTTAATTCCTTAGTTTTGATAGCCACAACATTTAGTATCTGTCTAAACACTGGCAGATTAAATACCATAAGAGGTTTACTTAACAAAGCAGTAACAGATGAACTATCTGTTCTTTTATTTTTGTTTTAAGAAAGAAGAGAAGCCCTGCTGCTGGGTCAGAGTGTGCAGGGACTCATTGCATAGTAGTGCTCACTCTGAGGCCTTTCCCCAGACCCTTATCGCAGTTTCTTATTCCAGCTCACCCCTTTTAGTTGGGTGTACTATAAGGCTGCCCTCTGCCCTATGTTAGAATGTCTTCTGAGAAAGTTCAGATGTGCCAGTGTACCTCTTCTCTGTGTAATGTTTCTAATCAAATTTACACCATTTGAGTGTTGCCTTAAAAACATTGAACTAGTTTCAAAGCAAACAGATCATTTTCTTCATATCATAAACACCCAAAGATGATTTTGTTGGGAGACAGCAGGGAATAATTGGGGGTTCATGTACTTTGATGAACACTGGAGTCATCTCAAGAACCTGTAAAAGTACACCTGGCCCAATACCTCCTGGGGCCCATCGCAGACTGGTAGGGGGCACCTGTCAGACCCGAAGTTTAGTAATGACAGTCCTTACCTAACCTCTAGGAACATCTATTTATTCCCCTTTGAAATGTTAGCAATGATTGTCACTGGTCAGCTTCATTCCCCCATGCTTATGTTTGTTGTTGTTGTTGTTGTTGTTTTTGTGCCAGTCCTGAGGCTTGAACTCTGGTCCCTGAGCTGTTTTTTCAAGGCTAGCATTCTACCACTTGAGCCACAGTGCCACTTTAGGCTTTTTCTGTTTATGTGGTACTGAGGAATCAAACCCAGGGTTTCATGCATGCTAGGCAAGCACTCTACCACAAACCTACATTCCTACCCCCTGTTTACTTTTTCTAATGAAGACATGGTGAAGTCTTCATTAGGAGACTTTAGACTAGAAAGCCTTTTCTGTGTCTTTCTCAATACTGTCTGGAATCAATTTTTTAACTGCTATTTTCAAGTAATTACTTATTTTGGTTATGATTTCTACCATCATCCCCCAGCTTTGGTGGACCTATTGGTGCTAAGCAAAAGAGAAGGTCTTTTGAATTTAATGATTGTGCTTTTGAGTGAAACCAACATAGAACAGGTGAAGCAAATAACATCATAGTCTGGACATCAATGTGAGCTCCTATCCTGTTCTGCCACTTCTGACCATGAAATACATTTTGTCATGGTTAAGATCTGTTTCATAGAAGCTGGTTGGGGAGTTTTGCCCTGAGTCTCTTCAGTAATTAGCACGCATTTTCTAAATGGCAGCTTCATCCGTTCTGTGGGTCAGCAGGGCTCACTTCATTCAGGCCACCACTGAGGCCATCCGGCAGTTTTGGTTCCTTATGCTCTGTGTGACCTACTGTGACTGCTGTTCTCTCAGTATTTCTTATATTGAAAATCATCCTCATTTTCTTAGAAAAGGGATCAGCCACTTTCTTCCTGACTTCCTTTATGCCAACTTTTGTCACTGTGGTGCTGCTCAAAGAGCCAGAAGGTGTAAAACCAATTTTTTAAGTTAAGAAAACTCCAGTAGTGAATTAAAGATCAGATTTGCTCATTTTGATAGGGTTCTCAGAAATGTACTTCAGATTTCTCTGCTTTCCCCTTGAAAGT